>NC_057799.1:39643896-39899573 GCF_018294505.1 Triticum aestivum | reverse complement strand
GAGGTCGGGGACGGGGTCGGGGTCGGGGCGGCGGGCGCACGGCAGAGGGCGGCAATGTAGGGGGGCGTCAAGGTCGGGGTCGGGGGCGGTGTCGAGGTCGGGGTCGGGGGCGGCGTCGAGGTCGAGGTCGGGGTCGGGGGCGGCGTCGACGGCGTGCGGAGGGCGACGGGAGAGCGCGCGGTGGCCGGGTGATGACGGCGGCGACAGCAGACGCACGCGCGCATGTTGGATTTGGGGGAAGCGGGCGTTGGGGAAGAAGAAAACGGTTGGTTAAGTGGAAAGTAGCAGCAGCGCGTTTCGCGGAA
Source organism: Triticum aestivum (assembly GCF_018294505.1). Taxonomy (NCBI): domain Eukaryota; kingdom Viridiplantae; phylum Streptophyta; class Magnoliopsida; order Poales; family Poaceae; genus Triticum; species Triticum aestivum. The sequence goes on along the minus strand of NC_057799.1, from coordinate 39,899,268 downwards.
AGCGCTACTGCTACATTAGCTATAGCGCATGTCCATATAACGCGCTGCTGCTACGCATTTCTCCTTTATTTTTCTTTTTCATTTATTTTCATTCACATTTTCTTTTTTTCCTTCCCCTTTTCTATTTCTTTCATTTTCATTTACTTTTCTATATGTTTTTCATTTCATTTTCCTTTCCTTAGCAGTAGTGCTTGCTGCGCGAAACACGCTGCAACAAAAATCTTAGCAGCAGCGCGCTTTCCTTAGGCACGCTACTACTATAGGTACCCTGGCAAGAATAGTCAGGAGAATCGTAGTAGTAGCGCCTTTAGAGTTAGACGCGCTACTGCTATGATCTTAGCTACAGCGCGTTTGGATAACAAGCGCTAGTGGTAAATTGTAGTAGCGCTTCTTTTTGACCCGCGCTACTGGTAAGTTTCTGTGTATAAGGTTTTCCCTAGTAGTGTTATAGTCATTTCCTTATGTCATCAAATACATAAAAGGCAAAGAAAATGTTGTGGCGGATGCACTTTCCCGTATATGCATGCTTGTTACTAAACTTGAATTAAATGCCATTGGCTTTGAGCACATAAAAGACTTGTATGCGCATGATCCTACTTTTGCAATTCCGTATGCCAAGTGTTTGACACATACATCTTGGGAACGCTATTACATCAAAGATGATTATCTTATGAGAGCTAACAAACTTTGCATCCCCGAGTCTTCTCTTCGTTTGTTGCTTTTGCAAGAATCTCATGGAGGAGGACTAATGGGACACTTTGGACACGACAAGACATTTGCTACGCTTTCCAAGAACTATTATTGGCCCAAGATGTTCCGCGACGTCTCACGCTTCACCAACCGATGCTCGACATGTCGCAAAGCTAAGTCCAATGCTCAATCTCATGGTCTTTATACACCACTTCTAGTTCCATATCACCCATGGGAAGATATTAGCATGGCTTTTGTGCTTGGTTTGCCTAGGACTAGAAATGGAAAGGATTTCGTGTTTGCTGTTGTGGACTGATTCTCTAAAATGGCACATTTCATTCCTTGCAACAAGATAGACGATGCTTCACATGTTGCCAACCTTTTTTGTAGGGAAATCTTGCGCCTACATGGAGTGCCAAAGACGATGTCTCGGACCGTGACGTCAAGTTCTTGAGTTACTTTTGGAATACCTTATGCGCCAAGCTCAGAATCAAGCTACTATTCTCCACGGCATACCACCCTCAAACCGACGGCCAAACGGAAGTGACGAACCGAACGCTCTCCACTCTATTATGCGCGTTGATAAAGAATAACATCAAGGAGTGGGAGGAGTGCCTACCCATAGCCGAGTATGCCTACAACCGTGCAAGACATTCGACTACCGGCAAGTCCCCTTTCGAGGTCGTCTACGGTTTCAACCCGTTGACCCCATTGGACATTCTTCCTCTACCACTACAAGAGCGCATCAACATGGACGCGAGTGCATGAGTGACCCACCTCAAGAAGATGCATGAAGATACAAGGCACACCATCGAGCGCCAAGTACAACGACTCGCGACCAAGCTCAACGTCAACAAGCAACCCATGATATTCAACATTGGAGATCTTGTGTGGCTACACCTTCGAAAGGACTGCTTCCCCAATGAACACAAGTCCAAACTTCTAGCACGAGCCGATGGACCCTTCAAGGTGCTAGCATGCCACAACAACAACGCTTACAAGATCGACCTCCCGCGCGACAAGTACAACATGAGCGACATCTTCAACATCAAGGATCTCTCGCCCTACCATGGTGATGAAGATTTTGATCCGAGGTCGGATCTTTCCCAAGGGAGGGGAGATGATGCGGAGCATCCCAAGGTCATCCCCATGGACCTACCTACATCTCCCACGACACCACTTGGACCAATGACAAGAGCCCGCGCGAGAGCTATCGAAAACGAGGTTAACTCTCACCTTGTTGAACTTCCCTTTGACTCACTTGAGACATGGCTACTACCTCAAACGGAGATGCTTTGTGTGCTTAGGTATCAAGGAACCAACCAAGGACAAGTTACGGTGCGAGATGGACAACGAGAGCATGAAGAACATCTTCCCAGCGCAGAAATCCCGATACTACCGCCCAAGTACCGCCCGGGCGGTACAACCGCCCAACTACTGCCCGGGCGGTACAACCGCTCAACCACCACCCAACTACCGCCCAAGCTTCTGTGATCGGAGCGGTGCAAGGCCGGTACAGCACCGGTTATTCCGGTAACAGCCCCCAGACCTGTACAACCACCCCAAACACTGGTACAACCGCTGAACACCTTCGGAAACAACTCCAGGAACCAGTACCTGAGCTCCCAGCGGTACAACCGCCTCCATGACCGGAACAACCGCCCTGCCTGCGCGTAGTGAAAGGGGTTTCACCCCATGTATCCCCAACTTACCCCTTGGACTATATATACTTTCCCCTTAGCACTGTACTAGGGTTAGCGTTGTGATAGCACATATGTGAGATAGAGCCTCGCTCATCCATACGGATATACTCCTCGAGAGAGACCGCAGCCCCTCTTCGGAGAAGATCCACCTTGGATTCAAGACCCCCTCTTGGGTGGCCCCATCAAGACCTCCTCACGGAGAAGAACCGTTTACCCTATGTATCATCCCTTGTTGATCGTGGATCGTGTATCTCTTTGTGTTTCGAGGATCTAGCACATGTGTAATCGAATCTTGTTGTTATGAGTGATTCTTTCGTGTTTCCCCTCGTGTTCTTCGTAGGATCCTCTCCAATCGTGAAAGATCAGGCAACTAGGGTCCTACCCTACATCACAACATGAAAGTAAGGAAAGTAAAAACTCAATCTAAACTTTATTATATAACTTGCACACGATTATAGTAGTAGATCACTAAGCAAACTCTTAAAGAAGAAAAGGATCGAAATAACTTTATTTCATCTAAAGCAAAAAGATTGAACTAAGATAAGTAAAAGCAAAAAGATGGTGGGATGATACGATACTGGGGCACCTCCCCCAAGCTTGGTGGATGCCAAGGGGAGTGCCCATACCCGATACTCAGTTCTCCTTTGGTGGTGAAGAAGGTGATGGTGGTGATGAAGAAGGTAAAGGTGGAGGTGAGAAGATAGGATATTTTCCCTTTGCCTCCTTCAATTTCTGACCGAGAGTAAAATTCTCCACCATCAACTCACAATTATCTATCTCGAGTTTTATTATCTTCTTGCATAACGCCTCCATGCTTTCGTTTTTGAACCGAGGAGGAATCTATTCATCTTCTTCAGAAGTCCAGCTATAGTGCTTCTCATCCCCATAGGACTTTGGGTTTGCGATGAGATCAGCAACATAGCTCTCTCCCTCAGAGTCTTGGGATGACATATTTTCAGATCTACGGAGAAAACAACAAGAAAGGAGAACAGAGGATTTTTCCGCGATACGGTGGTTAACAGGTTCGGGAAGTATACATAGATTTTTTTTATCTTGGAGGGCAAGTATATGGAAGAAAAACGGAGTACAAAAGGTGTCCCAGGTGGGCACAACCCACCTGGGCGCGCCAGGCATGCCTGGCGCGCCCTGGTGTCTTGTGCCCAGCAGGGAACGCTTCCTGGAAGTTTCTTTATTTCCAAAATTCTAAAATATTCCAAAACTGATAAAAAATATTTTTGCGGATTTTTTGGAGTCCGTTTACTTACCGTATCATGTACCTCCTTATTTTGACGATTCTGGAGTGTTCCGGAAGGACTCTTTTATGTGCTCTTCCGGTGTCAAAGTTTGGATAATATTGCATTCAACATTAATAGGCGTACCTGAGATATAATGCTTTATTCGTTGTCCATTGAGAACCTTCGGGTTAGTACCTTCGGAATTTCAAAAGGCAAGTTCCAATCAGCTGGTTGAACAATAGGTGCAGAGATTAAAGCTTTCTTGAGTGTTTCAAAGGCTTCAAGACAATCATCATCAAAAACAAAAGGAATATCCATTTGCAAAAGATTAGTAAGAGGCCTAGAAATTTTAGAAAAGTCCTTAATAAACCTCCTATAGAAACCAGCATGACCTAGGAAACTACGAATACCTTTTATGTCCTTAGGACATGGCATTTTCTCAATTGCATCAACCTTAGCTTGGTCCACTTCAATACCTCTTTTAGAAATTTTGTGACCCAAGACAATGCCTTCATTAACCATAAAGTGGCACTTCTCCCAATTCAAGACAAGATTTATTTGTTCACATCTCTGCAAAACTCGATCAAGATTGCTTAAACAATCATCAAAAGACTTCCCATAAACAGAAAAGTCATCCATGAAAACCTCAACAATCTTTTCACAAAAATAAGAGAATATAGCCATCATACATCTTTGAAAGGTAGCAGGTGCATTACATAAACCAAAAGGCATACGTCTATAAGCATAGGTTCCAAAAGGATAAGTAAAAGTGGTCTTTTCTTGATCAGGTTGAGATACAGGTATTTGTGAAAAGCTAGAATATCCATCAAGGAAGCAAAAGTGTGTGTGCTTAGATAATCTTTCAAGTATTTGATCAATAAAAGGCAAAGGGTAATGATCTTTTCTAGTAGCTTTATTTAATTTTCTGAAATCAATTACCATTCTATAGCCTGTAACAATTCTTTGTGGAATAAGTTCATTCTTATCATTAGGAACAACAGTAATACCTCCTTTCTTAGGGACACAATGAACAGGACTTACCAATCTACTATCAGCTATAGGATAGATTATACCTGCTTCCAGAAGTTTTAATATTTCCGTTCTTACCACCTCTTTCATCTTCGGATTTAACCGACGTTGGTGATCAACAACGGGTTTAGCATCAGGTTCAATATTAATTTTGTGCTGACATAGAGTGGGACTAATGCCCTTTAAATCATCAAGAGTATATCCAATAGCAGCTCGGTGCTTCCTCAGAACTTTCAATAATATTTCTTCTTCATGTTCTGAAAGGTTGGCACTAATAATAACAGGATATATCTTCTTTTCATCAAGATAAGCATATTTCAAAGTGTCTAGCAATTGTTTTAATTCAAACACGGGATCACCTTTAGGTGGAGGAGGACCTCCGAGAGTTTCAATAGGCAAGTTGTGTTTAAGCAGAGGGCGTTGTTTAAACAAAATCTTATCTATTTCATTTCTTTCATGCATATGTAAATCATTTTCATGGTCTAGCAAGTATTGTTCTAAAGGATCAGTAGGTGGCACAGCAACAGAAGCAAGACCAAGTAATTCATCCTTACTAGGCAATTCTTTTTCATGATGATTTCTACTAAACTTGGAAAAATTAAATTCATGAGACTCATCACCAAAGCTAACACCAACAGTTTGTTTCTTACAATCTATCTTAGCATTAACTGTGTTCAAGAAAGGTTTACCAAAGATAATGGGACATAAGTCATCTTGTGGGGAACCAAGAACAAGAAAATCAGTAGGGTATTTTATTTTCCCACACAAGACTTCAACATCTCTAATAATCCCACAAGGTGATATGGTGTCTCTATTAGCAAGTTTAATAGTAAGATATATGTCTTCTATCTCTGCAGGTGCTATGTCTTTCTTAATTTCTTGATATAAAGTGTAAGGAATAGCACTCACACTAGCACCCATGTCACATAAACCATGATAACAGTGATCTCCTATTTTAACTGAAATGACAGGCATGCCAACAACTGGTCCAAGTTTATCCCTTTTATCGGGTTTAGCAATTCTAGCAGTTTCTGCACAGAAGTAAATAACATGCCAATCTATATCTTCCTCCAAGAGATCTTTAACCATAGCAACATTAGGTTCTACTCTAATATGTTCATCTGGTTTAGGTGTTCTAACATAGCTTTTGTTAACCACAGTTGAAACTTTAGCATGTTCCTTATCCTAATAGGAAAAGGGGGTTTCTCAATATAAGCAGTAGGAACAACTGGATCAACATTATAAAGTATAGTTTCTTCTTTAACTGGTACCGGTTCTTTAATTTCTTCTTTAATAGGTGGGTGATATTTAAACCACTTCTCTTTAGGGAGTTCAACATGAGTAGCAAATGATTCACAAAAGGAGGCTACTATCTCAGAGTCAAGTCCATACTTAGTGCTAAACTTTTCAAAAGCATCGGTATCCATAAAAGATTTAACATAATCATACTTAAGCTTTATACCTGACTCTTTACCTTCATCGAGTTCCCAATCTTCAGAGTTGCGTTTAGTTCTTTCCAAAAGATCCCACCAGAATTCAATAGTTTTCTTCATAAAAGAACCAGCACAAGAAGTATCCAGCATGGTTTGATCATTACGAGAAAGCCGAGCATAAAAGTTCTGAATAATAATTTCTCTTGAGAGCTCATGATTGGGGCATGAATATAACATTGACTTAAGCCTCCCCCAAGCTAGAGCGATACTTTCTCCTTCCCGAGGCCAAAAATTATATATATATAATTTCAATCACGATGAACTAGATGCATAGGATAAATTTTGTTGGGGAACGCAGTATTTCAAAAAATTTACCTACGATCACGCAAGATCTATCTATGTGATGCATAGCAACAAGCGGGAGAGTGTGTCCACGTACCCTCGTAGACCGAAAGCAGAAGCGTTAAGTAACGTGGTTGATGTAGTTGAACGTCTTCGCGATCCAACCGATCAAGTACCGAACGCACGGCACCTCTGCGATCTGCACACGTTCAGCTCGGTGACATCCCTCGTACTCTTGAGCCAGCTGAGGCCGAGGGAGAGTTTCATCAGCACGACGGCGTGATGACGGTGATGATGAAGTTACCGACGCAGGGCTTCGCCTAAGCACTACAACGATATGACCAAGGTGGTAATCTGTGGAGGGGGGCGCCGCACATGGCGAAGACAACTGTCAACTTGTGTGTCTATGGGGTGCCCCCCTCCCCCGTATATAAAGGAGGGGAGCAGGAGAGGGCCGGCCCTCATAGGGCGCGCCCAAGGGGGGAGTCCTACTGCCACTAGTAGTAGGTTTCCCCTTTCCTAGTAGGAGTAGGAGAACAAGGAAGAAGGAGAGAGGGAGAAGGAAAGGGGGGCCGGCACCCCACCCTAATTTGGATTGGGCTTGGGGGGACGCGCCCTCCACCTGGCCGCCTCCTCCTCTCTTCCACTAAGGCCCAATAACGCCCATTGGCTCCCCGGGGGGTTCCGGTAACCTCCGGCACTCAGGTTTTATCCGAAACCTCCCGGAACACTTCGGGTGTCCAAATGACATGGTCCAATATGTCAATCTTTATGTCTCGACCATTTCGAGACTCCTCGTCATGTCCGTGATCACATCTGGGACTCTGAACTACCTTCGGTACATCAAAACACATAAATTCATAATACCGATTGTCATCAAACGTTAAGCGTGCGGACCCTACGGGTTCGAGAACTATGTAGACATGACCGAGACTCATCTCCGGTCAATAACCAATAGCGGAACCTGGATGTTCATATTGGCTCCACATATTCTACGAAGATCTTTATCGGTCAAACCGCATAACAACATACATTGTTCCCTTTGTCATCGGTATGTTACTTGCCCGAGATTCGATCGTCGGTCTCTCAATACCTAGTTCAATCTCGTCACCGGCAAGTCTCTTTACTCATTCCGTAATGGATCATCCCGCAACTAACTCATTAGTCACATTGCTTGCAAGGCTTATAATGATGTCCATTACCGAGAGGGCCCACAGATACCTCTCCGACAATCGAAGTGACAAATCCTAATCTCGATCTATGCCAACTCAACAAACACCATCGGAGACACCTGTAGAGAATCTTTATAATCACCCAGTTACGTTGTGACGTTTGATAGCACACAAAGTGTTCCTCTAGTATTCGGGAGTTGCATAATCTCATAGTCATAGGAACATGTATAAGTCATGAAGAAAGCAATAGCAACAAACTAAACGATCATCGTGCTAAGCTAACGGATGGGTCAAGTCAATCACATCATTCTCTAATGATGTGATCCCGTTAATCAAATGACAACTCATGTCTATGGCTAGGAATTTTAACCATCTTTGATTCAACAAGCTAGTCAAGTAGAGGCATACTAGTGACACTCTGTTTGTCTATGTATTCACACATGTACTAAGTTTCCGGTTAATACAATTCTAGCATGAATAATAAACATTTATCATGATATAAGGAAATATAAATAACAACTTTATTATTGCCTCTAGGGCATATTTCCTTCAGTCTCCCACTTGCACTAGAGTCAATAATCTAGATTACACATTAATGATTCTAACACCCATGGAGTCTTGGTGATGATCATGTTTTGCTCGTGAGAGAGGCTTAGTCAATGGGTCTACAACATTCAGATCCGTATGTATCTTGCAAATCTCTATGTCTCCCTCCTTGACTTGATCGCGGATGGAATTGAAGCATCTCTTGATGTGCTTGGTTCTCTTGTGAAATCTGGATTCCTTTGCCAAGGCAATTGCACCAGTATTGTCACAAAAGATTTTCATTGGAACCGATGCACTAGGTATGACACCTAGATCGGATATGAACTCCTTCATCGAGACTCCTTCATTTGCTGCTTCCGAAGCAGCTATGTACTCCGCTTCACATGTAGATCCCGCCACGACGCTTTGTTTAGAATTGCACCAACTTACAGCTCCACCGTTCAACATAAATAACTATCCGGTTTGTGACTTAGAGTCATCCGGATCAGTGTCAAAGCTTGCATCGACGTGACCATTTACGACGAGCTGTTTGTCACCTCCATAAACGAGAAACATATCCTTAGTCCTTTTCAGGTATTTTAGGATGGTCTTGACCGCTGTCCAGTGATCCACTCCTGGATTACTTTGGTACCTCCCTGCTAAACTAATAGCAAGACACACATCAGGTCTGGTACACAGCATTGCATACATGATAGAACCTATGGCTGAAGCATAGGGAATGACTTTCATTTTCTCTCTATCTTCTGTAGTGGTCGGGCATTGAGTCTGACTCAACTTCACACCTTGTAACACAAGCAAGAACCCTTTCTTTGCTTGATCCATTTTGAACTTCTTCAAAACTTTATCAAGGTATGTGCTTTGTGAAAGTCCAATTAAGCGTCTTGATCTATCTCTATAGATCTTGATGCCCAATATATAAGCAGCTTCACCGAGGTCTTTCATTGAAAAACTCTTATTCAAGTATCCTTTTATGCTATCAAGAAATTCTATATCATTTTCAATCAACAATATGTCATCCACATATAATATTAGAAATGCTACAGAGCTCCCACTCACTTTCTTGTAAATACAGGCTTCTCCAAAAGTCTGTATAAAACCATATGCTTTGATCACACTATCAAAACGTTTATTCCAACTCCGAGATGCTTGCACCAGTCCATAAATGGATCGCTGGAGCTTGCACGCTTTGTTAGCATCCTTTGGATTGATAAAACCTTTGGGTTGCATCATATACAACTCTTCTTCCAGAAATCCATTCAGGAATGCAGTCTTTACATCCATTTGCCAAATTTCATAATCATAAAATGCAGCAATTGCTAACATGATTCGGACGAACTTAAGCATCGCTACGGGTGGGAAGGTCTCATCATAGTCAACTCCTTGAACTTGTCGAAAACCTTTCACAACAAGTCGAGCTTTGTAAACAGTAATATTACCGTCAGCGTCAGTATTCTTCTTGAAGATCCATTTATTCTCTATGGCTTGCCGATCATCGGGCAAGTCAACCAAAGTCCACACTTTGTTCTCATACATGGATCCCATCTCAGATTTCATGGCCTCAAGCCATTTCGCGGAATCTGGGCTCATCATCGCTTCCTCATAGTTCGTAGGTTCGTCATGGTCAAGTAACATGACCTCCAGAACAGGATTACCGTACCACTCTGGTGCGGATCTTACTCTAGTTGACCTACGAGGTTCGGTAGTAACTTGATCTGAAGTTACATGATCATCATCATTAGCTTCCTCACTAATTGGTGTAGGAGTCACAGGAATTGATTTATGTGATGAAGTACTTTCCAATAAGGGAGCAGGTACAGTTACCTCATCAAGTTCTACTTTCCTCCCACTCACTTCTTTCGAGAGAAACTCCTTCTCTAGAAAGGATCCATTCTTAGCAACGAATGTCTTGCCTTCGGATATGTGATAGAAGGTGTACCCAACAGTCTCCTTTGGGTATCCTATGAAGACACATTTCTCCGATTTGGGTTCGAGCTTATCAGGTTGAAGCTTTTTCACATAAGCATCGCAGCCCCAAACTTTAAGAAACGACAATTTGGGTTTCTTGCCAAACCATAGTTCATAAGGTGTCGTCTCAACGGATTTAGATGGTGCCCTATTTAACGTGAATGCAGCCGTCTCTAAAGCATAACCCCAAAATGATAGCGGTCAATCAGTAAGAGACATCATAGATCGCACCATATCTAATAAAGTGCGGTTACGATGTTCGGACACACCATTACGCTGTGGTGTTCCGGGTGGCGTGTGTTGCGAAACTATTCCGCTTTGTTTCAAATGAAGACCAAGCTCATAACTCAAATATTCTCCTCCACGATCAGATCGCAGAAACTTTATTTTCTTGTTACGATGATTTTCCACTTCACTCTGAAATTCTTTGAACTTTTCAATTGTTTCAGACTTATGTTTCATCAAGTAGATATACCCATATCTGCTTAAATCATCTGTGAAGGTCAGAAAATAATGATACCCGCCGCGAGCCTCAATATTCATCGGACCACATACATCAGTATGTATGATTTCCAATAAATCTGTTGCTCGCTCCATTGTTCCGTAGAACGGAGTTTTAGTCATCCTGCCCATGAGGCATGGTTCGCAAGTACCAAGTGATTCATAATCAAGTGATTCCAAAAGTCCATCAGAATGGAGTTTCTTCATGCGCTTTACACCAATATGACCCAAACGGCAGTGCCACAAAGAAGTTGCACTATCATTATCAACTCTACATCTTTTGGCTTCAATATTATGAATAAGTGTGTCACTACTATCGAGATTCAACAAAAATAGACCACTCTTCATGGGTGTATGACCATAAAATATATTACTCATATAAATAGAACAACCATTATTCTCGGATTTAAATGAATAACCGTCTCGCATCAAACAAGATCCAGATATAATGTTCATGCTTAACGCTGGCACCAAATAACAATTATTCAGGTCTAAAACTAATCCTGAAGGTAGATGTAGAGGTAGCGTGCCGACGGCGATTACATCGACTTTGGCACCATTTCCCACGCGCATCATCACCTCGTCCTTAGCCAATCTTCGCTTAATCCGTAGCCCCTGTTTCGAGTTGCAAATATTAGCAACAGAACCAGTATCAAATACCCAGGCACTACTACGAGCATTAGTAAGGTACACATCAATAACATGTATATCACATATACCTTTGTTCACCTTGACATCCATCTTATCCGCCAAATACTTGGGGCAGTTCCGCTTCCAGTGACCAGTCCCTTTGCAGTAGAAGCACTCAGTCTCAGGCTTAGGTCCAGACTTGGGCTTCTTCACTTGAGCAGCAACTTGCTTGTCGTTCTTCTTGAAGTTCCCCTTCTTCCCTTTACCCTTTTTCTTGAAACTGGTGGCTTGTTGACCATCAACACTTGATGCTCCTTCTTGATTTGTACCTCCGCAGCCTTTAGCATTGCGAAGAGCTCGGGAATCGTCTTATCCATCCCTTGCATGTTATAGTTCATCACGAAGCTTTTGTAGCTTGGTGGCAGTGATTGAACAATTCTGTCAATGACACTATCAACCGGAAGATTAACTCCCAGCTGAGTCAAGTGATTATGATACCCAGACATTTTGAGTATATGCTCACTGACAGAACTATTCTCCTCCATTTTGCAGCTATAGAACTTATTGGAGACTTCATATCTCTCAATCCGGGCATTTTCTTGAAATATTAACTTCAACTCCTGGAACATCTCATATGCTCCATGATGTTCAACACGTCGTTGAAGTCCCGGTTCTAAGCCGTAAAGCATGGCACACTGAACTATCGAGTAGTCATCAGCTTTGCTCTGTCAGGCATTCACAACGTCCAGTGTTGCTCCTGCAGCGGGTCTTGAACCTAGCGGTGCTTCCAGGACGTAATTCTTTTGTGCAGCAATGAGGATAATCCTCAAGTTACGGACCCAGTCCGTGTAGTTGCTACCATCATCTTTCAACTTAACTTTCTCTAGGAACGCATTAAAATTCAAAGGAACAGTAGCACGGGCCATTGATCTACAATAGCATAGACATGCAAAATACTATCAGGTACTAAGTTCATGATAAATTAAAGTTCAATTAATCATATTACTTAAGAACTCCCACTTAGATAGACATCCCTCTAATCATCTAAGTGATCACGTGATCCAAATCAACTAAACCATGTCCGATCATCACGTGAGATGGAGTAGTTTTCAATGGTGAACATCACTATGTTGATCATATCTACTATATGATTCACGCTCGACCTTTCGGTCTTAGTGTTCCGAGGCCATATCTGCATATGCTAGGCTCGTCAAGTTTAACCCGAGTATTCTGCGTGTGCAAAACTGGCTTGCACCCGTTGTATGTGAACGTAGAGCTTATCACACCCGATCATCACATGGTGTCTCAGCACGACGAACTTTCGCAACGGTGCATACTCAGGGAGAACACTTGTACCTTGAAATTTAGTGAGAGATCATCATATAATGCTACCGCCGAACTAAGCAAAATAAGATGCATAAAGGATAAACATCACATGCAATCAATATAAGTGATATGATATGGCCATCATCATCTTGTGCCTTTGATCTCCATCTCCAAAGCACCGTCATGATCACCATCGCCACCGACTTGACACCTTGATCTCCATCGAAGCATCGTTGTCGTCTCACCAACTATTGCTATCACGACTATCGCTACCGCTTAGTGATAAAGTAAAGCAATTACATGGCGATTGCATTGCATACAATAAAGCGACAACCATATGGCTCCTGCCAGTTGCCGATAACTTTGTTACAAAACATGATCATCTCATACAACAATTTATATCATCACGTCTTGACCATATCACATCACAACATGCCATGCAAAAACAAGTTAGACGTCCTCTACTTTGTTGTTGCAAGTTTTATGTGGCTGCTATGGGCTGAGCAAGAACCGTTCTTACCTACGCATCAAAACCACAACGATTTTTCGTCAAGTGTGTTGTTTTAACCTTCAACAAGGACCGGGCGTAGTCACACTCGATTCAACTAAAGTTGGAGAAACTGACACCCGCCAGCCACCTATGTGCAAAGCACATCGGTAGAACCAGTCTCGCGTAAGCGTACGCGCAATGTCGGTCCGGGCCGCTTCATCCAACAATACCGCTGAATCAAAGTATGACATGCTGGTAAGCAGTATGACTATTATCTCCCACAACTCTTTGTATTCTATTCATGCATATAACATCTACGCATAGACCTGGCTCGGATGCCACTCTTAGGGAACGCAGTATTTCAAAAAAATTACCTACGATCACGCAAGATCTATCTATGTGATGCATAGAAACGAGCGGGAGAGTGTGTCCACGTACCCTCGTAGACCGAAAGTGGAAGCGTTAAGTAAGGCGGTTGATGTAGTCGAACGTCTTCGCGATCCAACCGATCAAGTACCGAACGCACGGCACCTCCGCGATCTGCACACGTTCAGCTCAGTGACGTCCCTCGTACTCTTGATCCAGCTGAGGCCAAGGGAGAGTTTCGTCAGCACTATGGCGTGATGACGGTGATGATGAAGTTACCGACACAGGGCTTCGCCTAAGCGCTACAACGATATGACCGAGGTGGTAATCTGTGGAGGGGGGCGCCGCACACGGCTAAGACAACTGTCAACTTGTGTATCTATGGGGTTCCCCCCTCCACCGTATATATAGGAGGGGAGGAGGAGAGGGCCAGCCCTCATAGGGCGCGCCCAAGGGGGGAGCCCTACTCCCACTAGGAGTAGGTTTCCCCCTTTCCTAGTAGGAGTAGGAGAAGAAGGAAGAAGGAGAGAGGGAGAAGGAAAGGGGGGCCGGCCCCCCACCCCAATTCGGATTGGGCTTGGGGGGCGCCCTCCACCTGGACGCCTCCTCCTCTCTTCCACTAAGGCCCAATAAGGCCCATTGACTCCCCGGGGGGTTCCGGTAACCTCCGGCACTCCGGTTTTATCCGAAACCTCCCGGAACAGTTCCGGTGTCCAAATAACATGGTCCAATATATCAATCTTTATGTCTCGACCATTTCGAGACTCATCGTCATGTCTGTAATCACATCCGGGATGCCGGACTACCTTCGGTACATCAAAACACATAAACTCATAATACCGATCGTCATCAAACGTCAAGCGTGTGGACCCTACGGGTTCGGGAACTATGTAGACATGACCGAGACTCATCTCTGATCAATAACTAATAGCGGAACCTGGATGTTCATATTGGCTCCCACATATTCTACAAAGATTTTTATCGGTCAAACCGCAAAACAACATACGTTGTTCCCTTTGTCATCAGTATGTTACTTGCCCACGATTCGATCGTCGGTATCTCAATACCTAGTTCAATCTCGTTACCGGCAAGTCTCTTTACTCGTTCCGTAATGCATCATCCTGCAACTAACTCATTAGTCACATTGCTTGCAAGGCTTATAATGATGTGCATTACCGAGAGGGCCCAGAGATACCTCTCTGACAATCGGAGTGACAAATCCTAATCTCGATCTATGCCAACTCAACAAACACCATCGGAGACACCTGTAGAGCATCTTTATAATCACCCAGTTACATTGTGACATTTGATAGCACACAAAGTGTTCCTCCGGTATTCGGGAGTTGCATAATCTCATAGTCATAGGAACATGTATAAGTCATGAAGAAAGCAATAGCAACAAACTAAACGATCATCGTGCTAAGCTAACGGATGGGTCAAGTCAATCACATCATTCTCTAATGATGTGATCCCATTAATCAAATGACAACTCATGTCTATGGCTACGAAACTTAACCATCTTTGATTCAACGAGCTAGTCAAGTAGAGGCATACTAGTGACACTTTGTTTGTCTATGTATTCACACATGTACTAAGTTTCCGGTTAATACAATTCTAGCATGAATAAAAAAAATTATCATGATATAAGGAAATATAAATAACAACTTTATTATTGCCTCTAGGGCATATTTCCTTCAATTTTTTTTATGGAACTCCAGTTTAAAATGATTCCAATTCCATGATCCAATATCATCGCATAGCATATACCATGCCAATGCTTTTCCCTTCAAAGGTAAAGGAAAACCTTTTTCATCACGTCATCTCCAGGTAAACCTGCAAGCTTAAACAATCCACAAATTTGTTCCACATATATTAAGTGCATATCAGGATGTTCGGTTCCATCTCCTGCATAAGGATTAGCTAGCAGTTGTTCTATCATACCCGAGGGAATTTCATATTCAATATTTTCAGTAGGTGCAGTAGGTTGAGGGGTAGCTAATTGTGGTTCCGGACGAGGTGAAGATACCCCGAACAAACCCCTCAAAGGATTGTTGTCCATAGTAACAAGTGGCAATAAATTTCAGCACACTATATAAATGTTTCCTTACCAAATTCTACTTACCAAAGGCGCTTCACTCCCCGGCAACGGCGCCAGAAAATGGCCTTGATGAACCTTAAGTATAGGGGATCAATTGCAGCTCTTTTCGATAAGTAAGAGTGTCGAACTCAACGAGGAGCAGAAGGAAATGACAAGTAGTTTTCAGTAAGGTAATGTCTGCAAGTGCTGAAATCGTAATTAGCAGAGTAGTTTGATAGCAAGATAATTTGTAACGAGCAAGTAACGATAGTGGTAAAAAGTATGCAGCAAGGTAGCCCAATCCTTTTGAGGCAAAGGACATGCCAAAACTGTCTCTTATGATAAGCAAAGTGTTCTTGAGGCTACATAGGAATTTCATCTAGTCACTTTCATCATGTTGGTTTAATTCATGTTCGCTACTTTGATAATTTGATATGTGGGTGGACCGGTGCTTAGGTGTTGTTATTACTTGAACAAACCTCCTACTTATGATTAACCCTCCCGCAAGCATCCGCAACTACGAGAAAAGTATTAAGAATAAATTCTAACCATAGCATTAAACTTTTGGGTCCAATCGGTCTCTTACGGAGTAGTGCATAAACTGGGGTTTAAGCTTCTGTCACTCCCGCAACCCAGCATCTATTTACTACTCCACAATGCATTCCCTTAGGCCCAAGTATGGTGAAGTTTCATGTAGTCGATGTTCACATGACACCACTAAGAGAATCACAACATACATACCATCAAAATATCGAACACATATCAAATTCACATGATTACTTGCAACATGATTTATCCCATGACCTCAAGAACAAAAGTAGCTACTCACAAATAATAAACACGCTCATGATCAGAGGAGTATTAAATAGCATCATGGATCTGAACATATAATCTTCCACCAAATAAACCATATAGTAATCAACTACAAGATGTAATCAACACTACTAGTCACCCCCTAGCACCAATCTATAGTCCCGGTAACAAGATTGAATACAAGAGATTAACTAGGGTTTGAGATGAGATGGTGCTGGTGAAGATGTTGATGGAGATTGCCCTCCCCAAGATGGGAGAGTTGTTGGTGATGATGATGACGATGATTTCCCCCTCCGGGAGGGAAGTTCCCCCTGCAGAATCGCTCCGCCGGAGGGCAAATGTGCTCCTGCACAAGTTCCGCCTTGAGACGGCGGCGCTCCGCCCCGAAAGTCTTCTCTTTATTTTTTTTCTATGTCAAAATGACTTATATACCAGAAGATGGGCACCGGAGGTGGGCCGAGGAGGCCACAACCCACCAGGACGCGCAGGGGGGCCTGGCGCGCCCAGGTGGGTTGTGCCCACCTGGTGGCCCCCCTCTGGTAGTTATTGGCTCCAATATTTCTTAAATAATCCATAAAAATTCTCCGTGAAGTTTCAGCTCTTTTGGAGTTGTGCAGAATAGGTGGCCTGACGTTACTTTTTCAGATACAGATTTCCAGCTGCCGGAATTCTCCCTCTTGGTGTGTACCTTGCAAATTATGAGAGAAAAGGCATTAGAATTACTCCAAAAAGCAATATTATGGATAAAAATATTATAAATAATAGTAAGAAAACATGATGCAAAATGGACGTATCACGGGGCGGTGGAGAAAAGGTACAGAAGGGGATCACAGTTTCTAGCCGCACGGGGCCTTGGAGTCACACGCCCGCCGAATTGCTAGTCGGTCGGTTGGATATAATCGTTATCCACATTAGATATGGGGCAAATAAATGTAGTTTAGGGAGTGTATAATATTGGATAACAAATATTTTCAGCTAAGAAGGCACCTTAAAAATGTGATATCATTTTCCCATAGAAAGTTTTGATTTGGGTAGGAAGAGAGGAGATGGTGATATGCCCCGGCCACGACCTCCGCTCAGAGATGAAGTGTGGTTTCTTGCATCGATGAGGGCATCACGTGGTGATCTATTTGGACGCTCCTTGCCGTATTTTGTTGTGGGAGAAGGAAAAAAGGACAAGCGCGACAGGGGAGACAACAAGGAGAGACAAAGATGGAGTGTAGTGCAGTGGAAGAAAGATAAAGAAGGGGATCACAGTTTGCAGCCGTGTGGGGCCCGTGGCGCATGGCACACACGTTCGCCGAATTTCTAGCCACTCGGCTAGATGGATTGCGAGGCGGTGGAAAAAATTTAAGGAAGGGTGTCATAGTTTCTAACCGAATGGGGACCATGGTGAGGGGCGCACGCGCCCGCTGAATTTCTAGCCAGTTGGCTAGATGGATTGCGGACGGTGGAGAAAAGATAAGGAAGGGAATCGCAATTTTTAGCCGCACGGGGCCATGGCGTCACGCGCCCTCCGAATTGCTAGCCGGTCGGCCGGATGTAATCGTTATCCATATTAGATAAGGGGCAAATAAATGTAGTTTGAGGAGTGTATAATGATGGATAACAAATGTTTTCAGCTAAGTTGGCACTGTAAAAATGTGATTTGCATTTTTCTATAGAACTTTTTTATTTGGATAGGAAAAGAGGAGATGGTGATATGCCCTAGCCATGACCTCTGCTCAGAGATGCAGTGTGGTTTCTTGCATCGACGAGGGCATCACATGGTGATCTATTTGGACGATCCTTGCCGTATTTTGTTGTGGGAGAAGGAAAAAAGGACAAGCGCGCCAGGGAAGACAACAGGGAGAGACAAAGATGGAGTGTGGTGCGGTGGAAGAAAGATAAGGAAGAGGATTGTAGTTTGTAGCCGCATGGGGTCCATGACGCATGGCACACCCGTTCGCTGAATTTCTAGACACTCGACTAGATGGATTGCGGGGCGGTGGAAAAAAAGGATAACGAACGGGGATGTAGTTTCTAGCCGCATGGCGCCCGTGGCGCGTGGCGCATGCGCCCGCCGAATTTCTAACCAGTTGGTTAGATGGATTGCGGGGTGCTGGAAAGAAGATCGGAAAGAGGATCCATGTTTCTAGCCGCATGAGGCCATGGCACGCGGCGCACTGCCCGCCGAATTTCTAGCCGGTCAGTTGGATATAATTGTTATCCATATTAGATAAGGGGGAATATATATTATTTGGATAGTGTAGAATATTGGATAACCGGCGTTTTCAAATAAGTGGGCAATGTAGAAAATACGATTCACATTTTTTGTATAGAAAAAATGATTTTGCTAGGAAGAGAGGAAAGGGTGATATGCCGAGTTGGCGGCAGAAGAGCGCTAGGGCCAAACAACCATTATTAGGCTGAGGCCAGCAACCCACACGATGCCCTCTTCTCCATCCAGACCAATGGACAAAGGTCAGTGATGCCCCATCGTGCCACCTGCAACTGCGGAGGCATGAACTTGGTGAGGTGCCAACCATGACAGGAAATGAGGACCAGCCACTCCTGGTCGGATCTTGCGACTCCCAGCCCCAACGGTGTTGCTACAATGACACCGCGTTTAGCCCGCAAACCCAGCCATGATGCCGCCCAAGTGCCCACTGCGACCGCCATCGCCTCGAAGATGGCTGCCGCCTCGGAGCCCTATCTCCGCCGCCACAAGCGACAATCGGAGGTCCCCTGCCCCCTTTGGGACCGGAGATGCTGCCACCGCGGCCGAAGCCGGTGGCATGGGGGAGGCCTTCCGGCAGTGCTAGGATTTGGGAGGGCCGCGTGGGGAGAGGTGTTTCAACAAGGAAGTTACCTCTCAATGGGTTCAAGGCCTTTGGGTGATGAAGCTAGCACAGACTCGTTGGGTTTAGGAGAACGCAATGCCCTGCACACACAAAAATCCCCTTGCCTCGTGTTTGTTGTGTCTGGACGGCTCGAATACGACCATGACCTCCGCTGAGAGATGCAGTGTGGTTGCTTACAGTGACGAGGGCATCACATGGTGATCTATTTTGGCACTCCTTGTCGTATTTTGTTGTGGGAGAAGGGGAAAAAAGATAAGCGCGGCAGGGGAGACAACAGGAAGGGACAAAGATGGAGTGCAGTGCGGTGGAAGAAAAATAAGGAAGGAGATCGCGGTTTCTAGCCACATGGGGCCCATGGCGTGAGGCGCACGCGCCCGCCGAATTCTATCCAGTGGCTAGATGGATTGCGGGGCGTTGGAGAAAAGATAAGGAAGGAGATATTAGTTTCTAGCGCGCATTGGGGCTCATGGGCCGTGGCGCACGTGCCCACCGAATTCTAGCCAGTCGGCTAGATGGATTGCGGGCGGTGGAAAAAATATAAGAAAGAGATCGCATTTTCTAGCGGCAAGGGGCCCATGGCGCGTGGCGCACGCGCCCGCCGAATTTCTTGCCAGTCGGCTAGATGGATTGCGCGGCGGTAGAGAAAAGATAAGGAAGGGGGTCGCGGTTTCTAGCTGCATGGGTCCATGGCGCGTGCCGCACGCGCCCGCCGAATTTCTAGCCGGTCGGCCGGATAATCGTTATCCATATTAGATAAGGGGACGAAATTAGGTAGTGTGCCAAATTGGATTACTAATATTTTTGAGACAAGTGGGCACTGTAAAAAATGTGATTTACTCCATTCTTTTTTATAGAAAAAATTGTTTTGGGAGGAAGAGAGGAGACTGTGATGCCCCGGAGACTAGCTGCAACTGGAAGCGCGTTGCTTCCCGGTGAGCCACAGGTGCTCCGCACTATATATATAGTGCGTCTCGCTCCACCCACCTTTAATTTACTCCCAAACCAAGCCAAACGAACCAGCGCCGCAGCCCGCAGCGCACCCATCCCACCAAACAAACAGCTAGCAGGCGAGGCGACCCGCTCCGACCTCGAGCCGATGCCGACGCCGTACAGCGCGGCGGCGCTGCAGCAGCACCAGCGTCTGGTCTCCTCCTCCGGCGGCCTGGCGGCGACGGGGGCCCACAGGTGCGGCGAGCACGACGGGACGGTGCCGCCGGAGGTGGCGCGGCACCACGAGCACGCGGCGCCGGGGGGGCGCTGCTGCTGCTCGGCGGTGGTGCAGCGCGTGGCGGCGCCGGCGGCGGACGTGTGGGCCGTGGTCCGGCGCTTCGACCAGCCGCAGGCGTACAAGAGCTTCGTGCGCAGCTGCGCGCTGCTGGACGGCGACGGCGGCGTGGGCACGCTGCGCGAGGTGCGCGTGGTGTCGGGCCTCCCCGCGGCGTCCAGCCGGGAGCGGCTGGAGATCCTGGACGACGAGCGGCACGTGCTGAGCTTCAGCGTGGTGGGCGGCGAGCACCGGCTCCGCAACTACCGGTCGGTGACCACGGTGCACCCGGCGCCGGGGGAGAGCGCGTCGGCGACGCTGGTGGTGGAGTCGTACGTGGTGGACGTGCCCCCCGGGAACACGCCCGAGGACACCCGCGTCTTCGTGGACACCATCGTCAAGTGCAACCTCCAGTCCCTCGCCCGCACCGCCGAGAAGCTCGCCGGCCGGGGGGCGGCCTACGGCGCGCTGCCGTGATCGATCGATCCGACCGGAACCCGCAGTCGCCGGCCCGCGCCTCCCTCCGGTGGTCAACTCGAGCCCGGCCCTCCCGGCTCGGCCGCAGGGGCGTTTCGGTAAAATCGCGCACCGATTTTCCGATTAATGAATCCAAATCCATGGTGGTGGTGGTGCGCGGGTGGTGGCGACCGATTATTTTTCTCTTGTTCTTTCTGGCGTGAAGGCGAGGGGTCGGTGGGTCGGTTCGGACCGGTCGGTGCGCTTTCGCGGCTGGCCCCTCGCTGTTTCTCCTTATCGCGAGACACACCCCCCTGTAGTAGTGGTAGCTCTAGTTTTTGTTCGTTCCCCTTTGTTTGATCTCGGGTAAGATGATGATAAGATTTGACAGGAATTGAGGAGTAAAAACTAGCTTCGACCGATGCAAGGCTCATCGACATCTCTGTATATATACTTTTAGTTTCCCGTTCCATTGTGTGTGTTGTCATCATCACCATTTTGGTCGTGACATTTCATCAATCAAATTTACAAGATGTTCAACGAGGCACAACGGACCAGAGCCGTCACGGTCTTGTTGGACCAAATCAACAGAGCGATTATCTTCTTTGCACATTATGAGGTCTTTGTCACACACATTTTCTCCTAGCATATACTACAAGCATGTGTTATTTGACTATGTCAAAACAAGAACTACTGGTATGAATCAAGTACAAGTAGGGTGCGTTTGCGTGGGGGATGGGACGGGCCGGCCACTTGCCGGGGGAGAAGAAGTGACCAAAGGAGAGGCGTGAGCTGTACTGCGCGCGGCCATGTACATGTACTGCAAGTACGTTGAGGACGAGCGTGACAGGCAACTTGCGCTTTTCTGCCTGCCCGACTTTTCCTTATTTTACTCCCCGGTCCCTCTCAACCTCTCTCTCTCTCTCTCTGGGCAGAGGCAGAGGCAGATGCAGCTGAGCTGCAAGTGGGCGGCGCAAGTGGCATTACAAAAACCGACACACACCAGGATAACGTGAGCGCTCACAAGTGGATCCCCGCCCACTTGCGCCCGTCCCCCTCTCATCTCTCATCTTTCTCTCTCTAGCTTAATTGAGATGGCTCTGTTTGCTTTGCTTTGCTTTTCTTCTAGAGAGGCTGCTGATGCTGAGCCAGCGACGGTCAAGGCGGGTTGTTGGGTCGGCGCTTTCTTGCACCTCCTCCGTTCCTCCGTCCGTCCGTTACCAGTACGTACAGTAGCATGCGACGGCGGGAGGGGAGGGATGCCGGCCCGCTCCGTCGACCCGTCCGTCCCCGTCGCGGCGGGCCCGGCGCGGTCGGCGACGGACCGGCCGTGCCAGTCACGGTACGGCCTGCCAAGGCCTCACATGCGCATGCATGTGCACGCTTGATGCTTCACTGCCTGGCAAAGCCTCCTCCCTGCCCGCCCGCACCAATCGGAATCTGTATATTATACTACCATCGGCATGCATGTTCCTCCCATGATTGCCGCCCAAAGTCAGGAGCAGCAGCAGCCATGGATGAACGATGGATGATCTATTTCTATTCCGATCCAGTGATTAACAAACAGGTTTACCTAACTGGCCAGTCGATGTCTATCCACGTCCGGGCTGCCCCGGCTTAGAAAAAGAAATGTTATCTTGTGCAGGCCCTAGCGTTGTGATTGGCTGCGGCCAGCTACCGAGAAAACAAGTGGTGGTATGTATGTACATACCACATACGTAGTCCTTGCATGCATACGACATTATTACCGGATATATATGTATATAAATCGGTTGCTTCGTGTGCATGCCAAGCCAGGCGGTCTGAAACGAGGGCGCAGGCAGCCGATCGAATTAAGGCGACAGTTCTCATCTTTGACCACGGCGGCGTTCACATCGTATCGGTCCGCGCACGCTGGTCCTCACGGATGAGGCATGGACGGATGCGATGCTCGTGCTTTGCCAGTTTGACCTGACCTCTCGGCGAGTCGATCACGCCTGTTCGTTTCTTTTCTGGTGCGTATCCGGCCGTGTAGGCCTGTGGTGCGGCGTATACACCACCTTCAAGTAGGGCCGCAAGAAAAGCTCGAGCCTCGTGAGCCGCTCGAGATTGACTTGTTTTTTGGCTCAACTCGAGATCGACTCGAAAAGAAATGAGCTGAATTTAAACACTTTATATAGCTCGACCGACCAACGAGCCGATCTTGAGCCAATATTGGCTCGCTCAATTTTAGCTCGATAGCTCGACATAATATCAATATGTTAAATGATCATGTCATATATTAAATGAAAATAAGATAATTTGTTACCATATATGTTGTCCATGATTTTTCCCCATTTTATTACCAGCAAACAGCTTAATTAAGTGAAGAAAAAAATTTAGGCTTAATTATGGTACGTGGTCAACTATCTGTTAAATATCCTGTTGTTTTTGGCAACCGTTCCTAGCAAATGCATCTTCATTCTCTAGTACAAGTCCTACGACAACTCCAAGTCCGGCCTGCACTACACTACAAATTTTTATGATCTTTGGACAATAATTATTTTCCCAATTATATGTCTACCGTGAATCACTATCTTTATGTTGATACTAGACTTTCGTTTGTGAGATAATAAGTCAAACTACTTTGAAGAAATTTATATTAACATTGTCTTGATTGGAATAATATTTCAGTGCTTTCTTATGTCGTTTTGTGGCTTATCTAGTTGGAATAATCACCATTGATTTATAACTTTTACCATCTCATTTAGCTCGAAACTAACTTGAGATCGACTCGAGATCGTTACAAGCCGAGCACGAGTCATGTTCTACAACTCAACCTTGAGCTTCACTTAGCTTGAGCTCGCTCGAATTTTAATATGAGTTAAGGCGAGCCAAATCCAATTCGCTCGAACTGACTCGTTCGCAGCCCTACCTCCAAGCTGCTGCGCGCATTGCATGCATGGCTACCCACTCCAACAAAGAAAGAAGTAACTATTTTTTCTTTTTCTTTTTGCGAGTGAAAGGAAGAAGTAAACAATGGTCAACAAACTCGTACGCCGCGACTGCTACCACTCGCGGGGTTTATATACTACGACGGGGCTCGGATTGGACGGACACAAAGCGAACACCACGCCAAGTTTAAAACACTTGAGCAAATTCAGCCGAGGGAACTTTTGGTTTATATGTGTACGTAGTATCAGTGTATGGGTCGATCTTCTTTCCGGTGTCACTGCACAGCTGCATGCACTACGGCCTTGGAAGCTGACCTGGCGAATGCATTCATCATGGACGTGCTGGTTGCATGTATACACTGTTGGGCCTGTATCGCACGCTTCTTAAAGCATCTCTGGGTCTGACTCGCTGAAAACGCTCAGATCGGCAGTTTCTTGCGAGGCAGGCCGAGACGAGCACAAGCGAGCGGGCCCTTGCACAAGTGGAGACGGGAGGGATGCTAGGTGATTACCTGAGGTCTTCTTCAACCTCAAGTAAACTTCTCTCTAATCTTCTCTCTTTCTTGTCCCTCTGATCTATACAACAGTGGTTCGATTCGAGATAAGCTCTACATGAAAAAGATGCACCTTGATGATACGGTTCCATTCAGGCGATCGGTTCGTAGTTTCATCCCCCGGAAGTTCTTTAATTTCGTGTTCCCGTTTGGAGCTATTTTGAAAGAATTTTGTCAGATTTGTCACGCACAATCGATCATTTGAAATTTCCTTTGACTAGCAGCCTAATCTTGCAGTTCCTCACAACATTCGTGTTGTAAGTTTTTTATTTCGACGATCGCAGCTTCATCTCTCTTTGAACAACAGTCTACTGCACTGACGCCGCCATGCCGAGCCCCTCTGTCCTATGCTCAGAGCCCTCCTATTCGTCCCTCTCGACGCCGCCGCCCTTCCCCTTGATCTCCTTACCCACGTCCTACTACACTAGAGTCGTTTTCAATGACGCTCATCTCGGCCTACTCTCTGTCGTCCTCCTACTGCACTGACGCTACAATGGCGCGCACACTGCTTTCTTGTGTCCTCAGCCTCCGTGCACATTGCAGTTCGTCGTGCCGCCGACGGGGTCGATCATCTTGGTCTCCTCTCTCTCGCCCTACTACTCTGGAGTCGTTTCCGACGTCGATCATCTCGGCCTCCTCTCTAGTCCATAGCATTGACGATACCATGGCGCGAGCACTGCATTCTCCTCCTCTATCGACTGGCTTTGCGCGAGCACCGCAACTTGTTCGCCGACGGGGTCGCTCGTCCATGACTCCATGCTTGTCATGTCGGACACGACGCCACAGCCAATATCCACCGCAGTCGCCATTGTCCGACGCTCACTACATTTCTTCTCCCCCTCCCTCTGCTAGCTCTTAACCATGTGTGCTAAGTGCAAGTGCTAGCTCTTAATCATACCCCATGCGGGCAACCAAACACCATGTTCATGTGCCGCTTGGGCCAATGCAGGCAACCAAATAAAGTGCACTTGCGTATTACCTAATGCAGGGACCCTAGATGCAGGCAACCAAACAACTTGCTGATGACGCATTTGGGCTGTCTTTGCTCAACCAGGCTGGGTTGAGAAGTGTATGAAATGCAGCTACTGTTCAAAACTTGAACCAAACACGCCCCATGAGACTTGCACCTTTGCATGCGCAACCATACCCATTGGGTAAGACCATCTACGACCGGGCGCCCAAAACCAGCTCAAATACCCAAGGGACGGTTCGGTCAGTGACCGATAAAAAACCAGATAGACGCTTCAAAGCGGCCTCAAACGTCCGGTCTGACTAGCACCCCTCATATCAAGCACATATATGGGCGGATATGAGGAGGCTCGAGTGCGTCCGGGCACGTTCGTCACGTAAGACTCGACAAGCCTACCCCATCATAAATTGCATCAAATCCACCAAATCACCCCTTCTCCCACCTCCCTCCAACCTTTCCCGTGTTTGAGCCCTCACCGTCTGCCACCCTTGCTCCTAATCCTCATCGCCGGTCCCGATCTGCCACCCTAGATGTCGTCCCGCCCGTCCTCGATCCCCATGTTCAATGTTTTGAATATACCGCTAGTTCATTTCGGACTTGATGAATGCTTGATCATTTAGGAGTTGATCATGTTGGACATGATGAATGATAATCAAGATCTAACCCAAATGGAGTACGAATTGGGGGATCCAACTGGCCCTTCATTTGAAGTTGGGACAACATCAAATCCCAATTCGAGCAAGAAGAAGAAGGCAAAGATGGCAAAGGCAAGAGGTCCGGCATTCTTAACTTTTGAGGATATTTTGTTGGTCAAATCTTGCTTGGCCACAACAACAGATCCAATATGTGGCACAAAGCAAAAGGGGAACAACTATTTAGAGAAGACTTGAAAGGAATATCATGAACGAAAGCAATATGTGGAGCCGCATCCTATCGTCACCAACTACAATGTGGCATCTCTTCAACATCGATTGGGGATCATTCAAGGGGAAGTGAACAAGTATGTCGACAACTATTTGCAAGTGCTTGGCCGCCTTCAAAGTGGGATGGGATTGGCAACTCACGTAAGCTAAATGACTCCACCTTGTCATCATTTGTGTATGCTTGTTTTTGTTACATCCACATTCTCATACATATTTTGTTTGCTAGACGGCGGTGGCGGCCAGTATGTATCATGAGACGGGGAAGAAAGCCATTTGGCTTTAGCCATTGTTGGGTGCTATTGAATGGCAAACTAAAGTGGACACACCTTGTGGCCGATCTCAAGGCCGACAAGAAGAGGAATGACGGCTTAAGCTCCCGCCAATCAATTGGTTTGGACGACGAAAACGAAGATGTTGTAGTGGAAAATGAAAGAGCCATCGTGCCAAAGGATAACCGGTAAGTCATGGGAAACAAGTGGGAGAAGGCAAGGGCCTCCCATGACGCAGCGACTACATAAATGTCCTCCACATGAACGGTCATTTTTTCGGTGAGGGAGAACAAGAAAGTGGAGAGGTACAAGCTCATGTTGGATGCACAAAAGGAGAGGATGGATTGGGACCAGAAGAGGGCGGAGAAGACGCTGAAAGTTGAGAGGGAGAAGATCGAGTTGGAGAAGCAAGAGGCGGCGATCAAACGGGAGCTCGAGAAGACCAAAACATGTGAAGAGATTAAGCTTGAGAAGGAGAGGTTGCAACTCGAACGGGATGCGGAGGATGCGAAGATCGTGTTGGCGAACGAAAGCCTCTTGGATGAGCATGCAAAGAAGTAGCTTGCGAAGTGGAAGAAGAAGATCAATGACCGTGGGGCGCACGGGGCGGCAAGGACGACTACGGCAGCAGCAGAGCATGCGGCCCGGATGCAAGCAGAGCATGCGGAGCAGGACGCAAGGATAACCTCGAAGCAGGCGGTAAGGATGGCGTCCTGCGAGTGATCCGGCCAGCCAGCCAGTGATCCGTCACATTGATTTCGTTTTGGCGTATCCGGATCGTTGAACTATAATTTTATTTTGTTTTGTGCTATTTGTTTCAAACGGTTAAATTGAGACGATTTGTATCATATGATTGTACATGTATGGATTACGTGAATTTGAGGTTCTATATTTAAATTGTGTGGATGTGCGGTAACCCATATGAGATGCCACCTTGCCAAGTCCGGCTGAGCATGCTCTAATCTGTTTGCCGATTGGAATGCTTTTCACCGATCAGACGTTCATATCGGTTCGCGCACATGCTGGTTCTCACGGATGAGGCATGGACTACTGTAGCTTTTGGTTTGACCGGACCTCTGACTCTCTGAGCGACTCGATCACGCCTGCCGAGCTATTGTTTTCGTTAACGTACCCGGCGGTGCAGCCACTCCGGCTCCAAGTTGCATGACGAGTTACATGACGACCCACTCGACTCGAACAGAGGGAGAAATAAACAACGGTCAGGAAATCCGTGCGGGGTTCATATGGCAGTATGGCTGGGATGGGATTGGGTGGACACAAGGCGAACACCACGCCGAGCTCTGTTGCCTTGGGCAAAGAATGCGAAGAAAAGAAAAGTGAGCTTCTTGGTTGGTTTATGTGTGTATAGTGATGTGCGTATGGGCCGATCTTGCATTGAGTTGTCACCGCACTACGTACGTCCATGGACGTGCGTGCGCTAACGGACGCATGTGAAAGGATCGATATAGTTCACTAGAGGGGGGTGAATAGGCAACTAACAATTTTTAGCTTTTCTTTACCAATTTAAACTTTGCATCAAAGTAGGTTGTCTAGATATGCAACTAAGTGAGCAACCTATATGATGCAATGACAACAAGCACACAAGCAAGCAAGGGATTTAACACAAGTACGCTTGCGACAGTAAAGGGACGAGATAACCAAGAGTGGAGCCGGTGAAGACGAGGATGTGTTACCGAAGTTCCTTCCTTTTGAGGGGAAGTACGTCTCCGTTGGAGCGGTGTGGAGGCACAATGCTCCCCAAGAAGCCACTAGGGCCACCGTATTCTCCTCACGCCCTCACACAATGCGAGATGCCGTGATTCCACTATTGGTGCCCTTGAAGGCGGCGACCGGACCTTTACAAACAAGGTTGGGGCAATCTCCACAACTTAATTGGAGGCTCCCAACGACACCACTAAGCTTCACCACAATGGACTATGGCTCCGTGGTGACCTCAACCGTCTAGGGTGCTCAAGCACCCAAGAGTAACAAGATCCGCTAGGGATTAGTGGGGGGAATCAAATTTCTCTTGGTGGAAGTGTAGATCGGGGCCTTCTCAACCAATCCCGAGCAAATCAACAAGTTTGATTGGCTAGGGAGAGAGATCGGGCGAAAATGGAGCTTGGAGCAACAATGGAGCTTTTTGGGGGAAGAGATGAGCCAACTTTGGGAAGAAGACCTCCTTATATAGTGGGGGGAACAATCCAACCGTTACCCCCAAAACAGCCCCGCAGAGGGCGGTACTACCGCAGGAGGTAGCGGCACTACCGCTGAGCACAGCGGTACTACCGCTCTCCCGGGCGGCACTACCGTGAAGTTTGGAGGGCAGGAGAGAGATGGACCCGAGCGGTACTGCTTCGGTGGTAGGGCGGTACTACCGCTCATGAGCGGCACTGCCGCTCTACTGCGCTGCAAAGTACCGCACAATCCGACACGAGAAATGACCCCTCGAGTCGACGCGGTAGGGGCCTGGTACCGCAGCGGTACTACTGCTGAGGACCCACTGGCGGTACTACCGCTGCGGAGCGGTACTGCCGCCTGTGACCCCTAAGCGGTACTACCGCTGGGTACCGCGGTACTACCGCTGAGACCAGACACAGCCCAAAGAAAGGGGAAAGAGATCTCCATTGAAGCGGAAAGGCTCAGAGGATGTAAAAGGATGTGTACGTGTTGATTCCACCCTAGCCTTACCAAAGCAGACCCCCTCTTGATAGTACGGTGACTCCTACGAAACTAGTCCACCAAAAAGAAGCGAAAGAGCTACACCGTGTTGAATGACACTCCGAGGGGAAAGTAATCGTCTCGTGCCAAAGGATGAATCTCTGAAATGCTCAAAGCACACGATTAGTCCGCAAACATGTTGTCATCAATCACCAAAACTACATCTAGAGAGATATGCCTTAACAATCTCCCCCTTTTTGGTGGATTGATGACAACCAGGGATTTGCACAAGGATATATCATGACAGTAAAGATACTTAGAACTACAAAATATAGCGGGCTCCCCCTGAATGTGTGCACCTAGATAGTAGTGCCTTTGGAATGTAGGACACACACATTAGGATCAACACTCCCCCTATATTTTATAGTCCAACAACCTAAGCATAGGATACATGAGAGCAGGTAATATAACAGGATAGACAAGCAACTCATAAGATACCAAAGTACTAGAAAGACATAGATAAAGATAAGGTAGCATATGTCTTACACCATATGTCTGGAACTTAGGTCTCACTGGCACAAAACCAAACAAAGCAAATGGCGAGAAAACACAACGACACTACAAAGAAAACGACGAAACGACGACACCATAAAGCACACCATAAAGCACAAATCCCTAAGCTCTCTCCCCCTTTGGCATCGAGACACCAAAAGGGCAAAGAGCGACGCTACGGTTCCAGGTGAAAGCAAACTGAGGAGCTCTCTCATCACATCCTGGCAGGGTCATCTGCACTGCCATCCTCAGTCGGAAACTGCTCGGTGTCGGAATCGGTCCACGGACAGTGCTGCTGAATCCACTCCTCTTCCTCAGTGATCTGGCCCTCAGACCCAGTGACAACGGCCGCACCCAGCTGACGCATGAGCTCCTTGTGACGCCCCCTGGCCTTCTTCTCAGCCACATGAGTCATGTACTGACCATGAGACTCCATGCAGAAGAGCTTCTTCATCTTGCGCTTGGGCTTCTTTGCCCAAGAAGGCTCTGTCCCAGAAGGCTCATAATCCTCATCGTCATCATCGGCCTCAGCCCCGTCCTCGGTCTCCATGTCAGCAGCAGTAGATGGACCCCCGGATTTAGGGGCTGGGTGCCCCAATTGTCCTTCTTCCTCAGACGCTTGATCTCATGAGAAACCAATTCTCCAGTTTCCAGCATCACCTGGGGATAGACACGTGCCCAGGCCTTCTCAATGAGCAGCATGATGAACGGACCATAGATCAGGCACTTGCGCTCAGAAATGGCAGTAAGAAGTTCAGACCACATAACATGAGAAATGTCCTGGGACTCACCAGTGTTTGCTTCCTTCTCATGCTGGCAGAAGAGAAGCATATCCACGAGATAGGAGTGGACCATATCCAGATTCCCGATGCGAGGGAAGAGGGTCTCCCAAAAGACGCGATGAAGGATGTCCAGGAAGGTAGACAGCTCATAGGTTTCCTTCGTAGTCACAGGGTTAACCTTCACAGTGCAGTAGGGCCAGAGGGCTTGCTTGTGAGTGGAGTTGACATTGCGGTGAGGGCGAAAGCCGACAGGAGTCTCAAGCCCGTGATCTTCCACCTCAAGTAACTCCATGAAGGCCTTCCACTTGACAGACAGCAACTTGCCATTTGTCATCCAGGTCAGAGTCCTTTCTTCATCAGTTCCAAGATGGACAGTAGCATAGAATTGAGCCACCAAATCTGAATCAAAATCCTTGATGAACTGCATGATTTTGAGAATGTTTAGCTGAGAACACATCTGAAGAGCTTCACCAAAGTACTTAGGATCCTTCTCCATGGCATCTGTGTCGATGGAGCGAACATCAACATAGAGATTCTTCTTGGCCTTGATCACATCAAAGTAGATGGAAACTGAAAGCGGTTCCAGAACGGGCGGTTGACCAAATTGGGTTCTTGGTCTTCCGCATAGGGGTTGCGGCGACGCCTTTCCCAGAACTCCTTGGCAGTCAACTCAGTCACAGTCTTGCCCCTTGGCTTCGGCCTGTTGGCAGGTTTCTTCTGGAGTTGAGGCAGAGGTGCCGCACTTGAGGAAGCACCTGCTAACTCAGAGGTGCGGTAGCGCTTTGATGTTGCACGTCCGGGGTTGACACGGCGGACTTGCTGCTCAGGATGTTCATCACCTGGAACCAAACACACGAACAGAAGAACCAACACAAAAGAAAGAGCATAAGCTTCCAAACAAAACAACATGGATCAAACAGTGGTAGGAAAATGATGGAATCTGGCAAGCAGCGGTAGTACCGCTGGCCATAGGCGGCAGTACCGCTCAAGCGGTAGTACCGCTCCAGTGGGAGCGGTAGTACCGCTCAAGACTGGGAAACGGCAGTTCCTACTGTCGTGGTCAGATCCGGCACTACCGGACAGCCAAATTCAAAAATACTCCTACCAAAACTTAATCCACACAGTCTAGACGCCTTCTCCAAACTACTCAAGCCGAGATTTAGCCAAAAATCGAGAGATGCAACCACTATTGTCCCAAAGACACTAGATCTGAGAACTAGACAAAAAGAGAGGAGGAACTAGGGCAATACCGGCATCCATGGCAAGAGGACGAGGTGGGGATCGACTCCACCAAAGGGAATGGAGAGGGATGGCCCGGAGACGGCGGCCCGCCGGAGCCCTCCCGCGGCGAGGCGACGCTGGAGAGAGGAAGATGAACGAGGGGGCGGTGCGAATGGGTATGGGAGAGGAGAAACCTCCCCCTGCCCTGACATAACCCCTGGTCCCGCCCCCCAACGGTAGTACCGCTCGGGTGGGCGGTAGTACCGCTTGTCAACATAAGCGGTAGTACCGCGCACCACCAGCGGTAGTACCGCCCAGCGAGATGCAACTACTAGACAAGAAGGCTTGGCTCAAAAAGGAACGAAAAACAAACGGCAAGAAGAGGAGACTAAGAAAATGCAAAGAGAAAGGCAAGAGACAACGAGAACCAACCACAAGACACAACCTCTCCAAGGAGAGGGCGGTGGCCGGAGCCACCTATGTTTGAGTCAATTGGTATGGCACCGCGAAGAATTATCCTTGGGCCCATGACCAAAACTCGTCTTTGAAGCACAAGTACCATCAAAAATGGCTAACGTGAAAGAGTTGATCAATTTATGCATAATAAGGGGAGGAAGAGTTCATTGAGAGAACAACACTCCCCCTATGTCCATGCCTACACCTAAACAAGATAACAAGTTGAGTATGGTGGGGAGTGCAAGTGTTCAAGCAACATTGCTCGAATCAATGATATTTAGCTCATGCCTTAACTCGCGAAATCTTGCTTCATCCAACGGCTTCGTGAAAATATCTGCAAGGTTATCATGAGTGTTGACATAGTTGAGCTCGATCTCCCCTCGCCTAATATGATCCCGGATGAAGTGATACCGAATCTCAATATGCTTCGTCTTGAAGTGTTGCACCGGGTTGAGAGAAATCTTGATGGCACTTTCATTGTCACACCAAAGAGGCACTTTGTCACAAATGACATCGTAATCCTTTAAAGTTTGCCTCATCCATAAGAGTTGTGCACAACAACTGCTGGCCGCCACATACTCCGCTTCGGTGGACGAGAGAGATGCACAACTTTGCTTTTAGAAGACCAACTTACCAAAGAGCAACCAAGGAATTGGCACCCTCCGGAAGTGGACTTCCTATCCACTTTGTCTCCCGCCCAATCGGAGTCCGAATACCCTACAAGCTTGAAGTTTGCTCCTCTTGGGTACCATAAGCCAAAGTTTGGGGTATGAGCCAAATATCGAAAGATTCGCTTGACCGCCACAAAGTGGCTTTCCTTAGGTGCGGCTTGAAAACGTGCACAAATTCCCACACTCAACATGATATCCGGTCTAGATGCACAAAGGTAAAGTAAGGAACCAATCATGGAGCGATATACCTTTTGATCCACCGCTTTACCATTGGGATCAATGTCAAGTTGGCACTTGGTGGGCATTGGAGTGGACGCTGGCTTGACATCACTTAGCTTGAATCTCTTGAGCATGTCTTGAGTGTATTTGGCTTGGTTGATGAAGGTTCCTTCTCTTCTTTGCTTTACTTCGAAACCGAGAAAGAACTTCAACTCTCCCATGGAAGACATCTTGAACTTTGAGGTCATGAGTGCGGAAAATTCCTCATTGAAAGCTTTGTTAGGGGAACCAAAGATAATGTCATCAACATATAGTTGGCACACAAACAACTCCCCTTTGAACTTCTTAGTAAAAAGAGCGGGGTCGATTAGCCCAACTTCAAACCCACGATCTTGTAAAAACTCGGTAAGGTGGTCATACCACGCATGTGGGGCTTGTTTAAGGCCATAGAGTGCCTTATCGAGTTGATACACATGATCGGGAAAGTAGGGATCCTCGAACCCGGGGGGGTTGCTCGACATAAACCAACTCATTAATAGGACCATTAAGAAAAGCACTCTTCACATCCATTTGTTGCAACTTAAAGTTGTGATGAGAAGCATAAGCAATCAACAAACGAATAGATTCAAGGCGAGCAACGGGAGCAAAGGTTTCACCGTAGTCAATACCCTCGACTTGGGAGTAGCCTTGTGCCACCAATCGTGCCTTGTTGCAGATGATGATCCCATGAGCATCTTGCGTGTTCTTGAATATCCACTTGGTTCAAATGACATTGTGGTTCCCCGTTGGCCTTGGCACTAATCTCCACACCTTGTTGTACTCGAAGTTGTTGAGTTCTTCATGCATGGCATTAAGCCAATCCGGATCTTCGAGTGCTTCATATACCTTTTGGGGTTCCACACAAGAGACAAACACGTGATGTTCACAATAGTTTTCCAATTGTCTACGAGTGCTTATCCCCTTTTGAATGCTTCCAAGCACATTCTTCATGAGATGACCCTTGGTGGAGAGCTTGGAAGAAATCTTGGCGGCACGACACTCCAATTCCTCCTCGGTGGTGAGCTGAGGAGCGGTCACTTGATCATCTTGAGCGCCGTCTTCAGCTTGTTCTTGATCTTGAACTTGCTCGGAGGAGAGAACTTGACCTTGGGCATCACTTGGTGTGTCACCACCGTCTTGAGCATGATCTTGCCCTTGGTCTTGTTCATGAGGTTGAGGGCCTTCACTTTGTTCTTCGGAAGCGTGTGGGCCTTGGGTTGGTGATGGCTCCACTTGAGTGGAGCATTATCCTTCTCCTTCGGCCACAAGGGGTTCCTCAATGGGTAGGATAAAACCAACACCCATTCTTCTTATGGCTTGAGGAGGAATTTCATCACCTACATCACAAGTGCCACTTTGCTCCACTTGGGAGCCGTTATTCTCATCAAACTCCACGTTACACGTCTCCTCAATAAGTCCCGTGGATTTATTGAGGACACGGTAAGCATGAGAGTTTGTAGTAACCAACAAATATGCCCTCATAAGCTCTAGCCTCAAATTTAGACAACCGAACACCTTTCTTGAGAATGAAACACTTACACCCGAACACCCGAAAGTACTTGAGGTTGGGCTTGTTACCGGTGAGTATCTCATATGGAGTCTTGTTCAAGCCCTTGCGGAGGTAGAGCCGATTGGATGCATGACACGCGGTGTTGATGGCTTCGGCCCAAAAGTTGTATGGAGACTTGAACTCCGCCATCATGGTCCTTGCGGCATCCATCAACGTCCGGTTCTTCCTCTCCGCAACACCGTTTTGTTGAGGGGTGTAAGGTGCGGAATATTGATGCTTGATCCCCTCATCACTAAGAAACTCATCCAAGGTGTAGTTCTTGAACTCGGTGCCGTTGTCACTTCTTATTGTCAAGATCTTTGCATTGTGTTGACGTTGGGCTTCATTTGCAAAGTCAATGACGGTTTGTTGGGTCTCACTCTTCCTCTTGAAGAAATACACCCAAGTGTATCTTGAATAGTCATCCACAATCACCAAGCAATACTTCCTACCCCCAAGACTATCAAAGGATGGAGGCCCAAAGAGATCCAAATGAAGGAGCTCCAAAGGCCTCTTCGAGTAAATGAGAGTCGTGGGAGGGTGAGCCTTCTCATGAAGCTTTCCTTCGATACAAGCACTGCAAGCACGATCTTTAGCAAAACTAACGTTCGTTAGTCCACGGACATGGTCCCCCTTAAGAAGACTTTGCAAAGATCTCATATTGACATGGGCTAAACGGCGATGCCAAAGCCATCCCACGTCAACTTTAGCCATTAGGCATGTCGCGGTCTTAGTGAGTCGCTCCGAAAAGTTAATCACATAGAGACCGTTCTCGACATGCCCAACAAAGGCTACTTTAAGAGTCTTGCTCCACAAGAGGGCCACGGTATCAATATCAAAGAAGGTGGCAAAACCCATGATTGCAAGTTGACAAACAGAAAGTAAATTGTATGCAAGGGACTCAACAAGCATGACTTTCTCGATCGTGAGATCATGAGAAATGACAACTTTGCCGAGTCCCAATACCTTAGAAGACGAGGCATCACCCCACTCGACATTGGTGGGCATAGATGGAATCTTGTGCACGTCCACCACCAAGTCCTTGCTTCCGGTCATATGATTTGTAGCTCCACTATCGAGCAACCATGATCCCCCACCGGAAGCAAACACCTACAAGATATCAATGCTTGGTTTTAGGTACCCATTTTGTAATGGGTCCTTTGATGTTAGTAACAAGGGTCTTAGGAACCCAAATAGACCATTCAATATACTCATGAGGAGAACCAACAAATTTGGCATAAACATGCCCATCACTAGCACGTCATAGCACATAAGAAGGATTAAAGTCGCCGGCTTTGTTGGAAGGGGTGGCATTGCCCTTCTTGACACCGCCACCCTTCGCATTGTTCTTCTTCTCCTTGGAAGCACCCTCTACCTCCTTCACAAAAGTTTGCTTGAGAGGAGGAGGTCGTTTGGTCTTGTCATTCTTCTTCTTGTTCTTGGGCTTGGGTGCGAACCCAATCCCCTCCTTGGGCACAACTTCCTTTTGATTGCTCAAAAGGTCGTTGAGGTTCTTCTCACCTTGTATGCATGACACAAGGCCTTTCTCAAGTTGCTCCTTCAACTTAGCATTCTCCTCAACAAGATGCACATGCTCACAACAAGGGTTAGTAGCATTTGCATTATCAATTAACACCATATGAGGAAAGGTGGCTTTCTCCTTAGTTAGCTTCACTTGGAGTTGATCATGAGACTCCTTGAGGCTAGCATGAACACCCTTCAAGACTTTGTGAGCCTTGTCGAGAATGTCAAACTCCTCTTTGAGTCTAGCAAGATCAACCCCAAGCTTTGCCTTCTCGGGGTTTAGCACACGAGACACAACAAGAGCATGATCAAGATCTTTCTTTAACTTAGCATGATCTTCGTTGTATGACTCCTCAAGAGCCAAACGAAGACCACGCTCTTCGTCAAGAGCATTGGAAAGATCCGAAATCTCATCGGCATAGTCACGACTATACCCCTCCATCTTAGAGATGGTATCTTCGTGAGCCTCGATCATGTCATTGGCTTCACCAAGTTGTTTCAAGAGAGCAACGAAGTGCTTCTTGGATTTACCCTTGAGTTTACCCATAAAGGTCTCAAACTCATTTTCCTCCACATTTGTCCCCTCGTTCATCAATGCTATCCGTCGAAGAAGGATGATTAATGATGGTAGTTTTGATGTTGGGGGTTACCTTGTTGGTGGCTTTAGCCATGAGGCACTTGGCGGTGATGTTCTCATTGGGTGAGTCGAAGAGAGACATCCGTGGAGTCATCGTAATGGCAACGGAGGCCATGGGAACCGACTCACCATCTTCATCATCGTCATCATCCTCATTGTACTATTCTTGTACCACCAATGCCTTGGGAGGAGTCTTCTTGGTGAAGTTGCTTTTGTTGGGGAACGACTTGGCCTTGTCCTTTCGGATGAGCTTGCCACCATTGTCTTCCCTCTTCTTGTAAGGGCACTCCGCAAAAAAGTGGCTCACATTGCCACAATTGAAGCAAGTCCTCACTCGTTGCTTGCCCTCTGCGCCACTTGAAATGTTCTTGTTGAAGTTTGGCCTTGTGTTCTTCTTGCTCCAAAATTGCCTTGAAGCAAGAGCCATGTGTTCATGATAGGCATACTTCGTATCTTCGAGGTTGCTCTCCTCTTCTTCCTCTTCATCCTCTTCCTCCATACTAACCTTGGCCTTTAGAGCAAGGTTGGGCTTCTTTACTCTTTGAGAGCGAAGAACCGCATTGTCGGCGGTCTTGTCCAAGATGCTCATAGCAACGAACTCATCCAACACTTCACTTGAGGACAAGGTGTGGAAGTCCGGCCTTTGACGAATGACGGAGGACATGGCTTTGTGGTAGGGCATAATTTCCTTGAGGAATTTGCGCTTGATCCAATTGTCATCCGTGTCCTTACTTCCATGATCTCGGAGAGAGACCGCGAGTTTGTTTACTCTCCGAAAAAGCTCACGAGGTTCTTCATCTTCTTTCATTGCAAACTCATCGTCTTCATCTTGCACCACTTCATAGTTGGAGCGTTGAATGCTTGCGCTTCCCCGATAGAGGGAAACCACTTGGAGCCAAGCATCTTTGGCCACGGTGTAGGGCTGGAGATGAGGAAGATCTTCAGGTGGGATTGCTTCTTGGATGATGATGAAGAGAGCATTCTCATTGAGTTGATGATCCACGACTTCTCTAGGAGTGAAGTTACTTCGATCATGCGGATAGAAACCTTCTTCAATGATTCTCCAAAGGTTAGTGTTCACATGATTTAAATGACGCTTAAAACGATAGACCCAAGAATCAAAATCTACATTCTTCTCAATCTTAGGGGCCGGGCTGGCATGATTCAAATGAGTGGAAGGAAGCGGTCCACCATAGACAAGTGGAGGTTCCACATGGGCAAAGATGCCTGTGCCATTTTTACCACTAGAAGAAGGAGCTTTCTCGCTAGTAGCTTCCCCCTTGTCGGAGGTAGCATCCGTCACCTTGTTGGCGGGATCACCCACTTTCAACGGTGCGGTGGAAAGTTTAAGCCCTTCTAAGAATTTATTAAACATGCTTTCGACCTCGGTAGTCATGGAGGTTTTCAATGTGTCCAACGCCACATTGAATTCCTCACGAGAGACCGCGGTTCCCCCATCTCCCGTAGACGAGACCGGATTCACACCGGAGTGCTCCTCCACATCGTCTACGACGTCAACCATACTCTTCGGACGGTAAAGTCCTTAATAAAGAGACAAGGGTCTGATACCAATTGAAAGGATCGATATAGTTGACTAGAGGGGGGTGAATAGGCAACTAACAATTTTTAGCTTTTCTTTACCAATTTAAACTTTGCATCAAAGTAGGTTGTCTAGATATGCAACTAAGTGAGCAACCTATATGATGCAATGACAACAAGCACACAAGCAAGGGATTTAACACAAGTACGCTTGCGAAAGTAAAGGGACGAGATAACCAAGAGTGGAGCCGGTGAAGACGAGGATGTGTTACCGAAGTTCCTTCCTTTTGAGGGGAAGTACGTCTCCGTTGGAGCGGTGTGGAGGCACAATGCTCCCCAAGAAGCTACTAGGGACACCGTATTCTCCTCACGCCCTCACACAATGCGAGATGCCGTGATTCCACTATTGGTGCCCTTGAAGGCGGCGACCGGACCTTTACAAACAAGGTTGGGGCAATCTCCACAACTTAATTGGAGGCTCCCAACGACACCATAAAGCTTCACCACAATGGACTATGGCTCCGTGGTGACCTCAACCGTCTAGGGTGCTCAAGCGCCCAAGAGTAACAAGATCCGCTAGGGATTAGTGGGGGAATCAAATTTCTCTTGGTGGAAGTGTAGATCGGGGCCTTCTCAACCAATCTCGAGCAAATCAACAAGTTTGATTGGCTAAGGAGAGAGATCGGGCGAAAATGGAGCTTGGAGCAACAATGGAGCTTTTTGGGGGAAGAGATGAGTCAACTTTGGGAAGAAGACCTCCTTATATAGTGGGGGGGACAATCCAACCGTTACCCCCAAAACAGCCCCGCAGAGGGCGGTACTACCGCAGGAGGTAGTAGCACTACCGCTGAGCACAGCGGTACTACCGCTCTCCCAGGCGGTACTACCGTGAAGTTTGGAGGGCAGGAGAGAGACGGACCCGAGCGGTACTGCCGCGGTGGTAGGGCGGTACTACCGCTCATGAGCGGCACTGCCGCTCTACTGCCGCTGCAAAGTACCGCACAATCCGACACGAGAAATGACCCCTCGAGTCGACGCGGTAGGGGCCTGGTACCGCAGCGGTACTACTGCTGAGGACCCACCGGCGGTACTACCGCTGCGGAGCGGTACTGCCGCCTGTGACCCCTAAGCGGTACTACCGCTGGGTACCGCGGTACTACCGCTGAGACCAGACACAGCCCAAAGAAAGGGGAAAGAGATCTCCATTGAAGCGGAAAGGCTCAGAGGGTGTAAAAGGATGTGTACGTGTTGATTCCACCCTAGCCTTACCAAAGCGGACCCCCTCTTGATAGTACGGTGACTCCTACGAAACTAGTCCACCAAAAAGAAGCGAAAGAGCTACACCGTCTTGAATGACACTCCGAGGGGAAAGTAATCGTCTCGTGCCAAAGGATGAATCTCTGAAATGCTCAAAGCACACAATTAGTCCGCAAACATGTTGTCATCAATCACCAAAACTATATCTAGAGAGATATGCCTTAACAGCATGGGTGCTTTGGCATGGGACTTGGCACTTTCTGCACACTCATCCGATCGATACGATTGGATTGTTGTTATCTACTTGTGTTTGCATGTGGATTGCCTTCGTGTGTTCCATATCAGTGTGTGTGCATGTCCAGGCTTATGATCCGCGTAGTTGGTCACGGCGTGCACAATCCAGTTGAGGAGGAGTACTAGTATACATTAATTAACATGCAGCTTATCGAAGCTGCTGCGTACATGCTGACCCACTCGAACAAAGAAAGAAATAAACAACGCTCAAGAAATTCATGCGACTACGCGACTGCAACTTGAGGGGTCGACAGAACGGTCGAGCTTGGATTGGGTAGACAGAACGAGTACACAACGCTCTGCGTATTGCCAAAAGCAACTTGACCAAATTCAGCAAAGGGAACCGGTTCTTAAATGTGTGTGTGTATGGGTCGATGAGTCGATATTCTGTTATCACTGCACAGCTGCACTACGCCCAAAAACCTACCCTCATCCGAAGCGGAGGGAGGCTATTTTTCCCCTCTGGCTGAAGCATATCTCTCCAGGGCATCCGACAGTCCGATGAGCGGGCTGCCGGACATAGAGAAAACATGCCGCGGGAGTGGCGATCGGCCACAGCTCGCTATAGACTAGTTTTGCTGATGCATGGTATAGTTCAATTAAAATATTCCCGAAACATAAATGCTTTCGTCCGGTTTGAATGGAAATCATCCGGTTTGCATGTAATTCATCCGATTTGTTTAAAGAGTGTTTTAAATTTATTCAAATGATAACACCCACACGTGTGGCACGAAACAACTTCACGCACACATTTTTTATGGCAACTTTAGTTGCAAGAGGATGGCAACTTTAGATGTGAAGCATGACAAATTTATGTTTAGATGGCAAGTTTCAGTTTTTTTGAGATTTTTTTAGATGGCAACTTTAGTGTAAAAAATGTGTGGGCGGTGTTACTACATGCCACACATGTGGCAGTTATCAGCGTCCTAAATTTATGCGAATAGATTGGATGACTGGCTCCTGCATTCGTGTCCGCAGACTGGTCCTCCCTGTCCGCGGACGGATGCGGTGTCCAGTTTTGCAGGTTAGTGTTGGAGATGCCCCAGGCAGCAGAAGTGACCAAATTTACAGCATCAAAATGTTTCTTAACTTTCCAGAAAGAAAGCAAGGAATACAAGGAAGTGGGGACATGAATATCAATACTCTCTGCCACCACAACCCACATGTGCAACTATACAGTCAAAGAACACAGGTTCATTGCAAAATACACATGAAGTATCATTTACCCAAATGCGAGGAACCCCCCCCCCCCCCCCCCCCCCCGCGCGCGCCTCTAAAAAGTTTAGCATTTTATAAAAGTATTCGCTGAATATGCGCCAGAGGATTCTAACACCCAAATGGGTTGGTCCTTATCATCCGACAAAGATTTTTTTTCATCAAGTCCACTAACTCAAACCATCCGGTTAGTGTTCTTGCGTCCACACATCTTCTAAAAGTTATGTTGATTCATATGTGACTTGCACTTTTTGCACACTCGACCGGCTGGATTGTTTGTTACCTCTCAATTAAAGATCAGTCATCAGTATACATAACCAGGCTTCAGATGATGAGATCCATGCACAATCCAGTTCAGTACTTCGGCAACATGCGGCATTGCCTTGCTTCTCCCGGTAATATGCATGCACACCTGGGTTGACCTAACTTATAAAAAAGTATTATTAAAAACGCTGTGTATATTGCCAAAAGCGACTTGAGCAATATTCAGCAAAGGGAACTCGTGAATTAGTTTATGTAGACATAATGTGTGCATGCGTCAGATATTCTGTTGCTGACTGACGGACGATGCACGAAAAGTACGTTCATGCATGTGTGACTTGCACTTTTGCACGATGAACCAAACCGACTGGATTGTTTGTTACCCAAGTGCCTTTATCTTGGCCGCCAGATCAGTATGCATATCCAGGCCACGTAGTTGGTCACGGCATGCACAATCCAGTTCGGCACTCCCGTAACGTGCATCTTGCCTTGATTCTCCGGTAACATGCACACCCGGGCTGCTCTAGCTTATAATAATAAAACATTTTATTATAAACAATCTACTCTGTATCTTTTGTGGCAGTCATTGTTTTGTGATTAGCCAGTCCTTGCATGGATTAGCTTGCTGCTGAAGGACTACACGCATGTCCAAGCGGAACGTGTACGGTGTGAATGAAAGAGCAGCCTCCCGATGAGAGCCCAGTTTAATTAGGGCATCTCAAGAACGCACGGCCGGTGTAAACGTTAGCGGACACGGATACAAGAGTCGGTCATCCAATTAGAAGGAAGAGGGAGGATTGAATCATTGTTGTATTGAGCCTCATGGGCATATATACAGGAGTACAATGACCAATTTGCAGTACAAGACAAGGCAGGAACAAATCTTAGCCTATCTCGTCTTTCCTAATAATCAATATACTCGACATCCCCCCACGGTCACAACGGTAGCGACGCAGACGGTGAGACTGGAGAAGAATCCGAGGCAAGCTGACGGACACCCCCCACAGTTATAACGGTCGATGCGAAAGTCGTGGCTGGAGTGGAAACCGACAAGGTTGCTCAAGCAAGGCGGTGACATCAATGCCCATCGTGTCACGTCCGCTCTGGAGCTGCCGACCAGCATCAATGCACGGGCGAAGCTTCAAGAGTGGTTCAAACGGGAGAGGGGTATATGGAACCGCGTATCAGCATACACATGGCACCCGTACGGACGTCCGTAAATCTCCCCTAGCTTTAGTGCCGGTTTACGAGAATCCGAACACATGGACACGTCTGTGAACATTTTTGCCACCCCGTTGCATAGCAAAATTTGTCAGGACACGACCATGCGGACATCTGCGGCACCGCGTTGGAGATACTAACAATTCGATCAACGACGCTGCTGAGCTGCGAGCTAGCCTTCGATATATGTACGTAAATTAGATTCAGTCGACTGACCCGACTTTGGGTTAGTCAATTTTTAAGGGGGGGGGGGTGGGGAGGAGGGGTTCGCCGGAGGGGAGGAAGAACCAGCCGCAGCGAGGAGGGGGGGGGAGGCTCGCTGGAGAGGCTACCCCAGTATCTATCTTAGGGTTCAGGGTGGGGGCGGTGGTCGCCGGCGATGGTGGGGCGCGGTGGTGGGGTGGTGGCGTGGGGATCCGCCGGAGAAAAAGCTCGGCGTAGGGGGCCTAGAGGGATGGCCAGGGCAGCGGAGGACCGGCGGCGGGGAGTGGTTCCAGGGAGGGCGGGGCGGCAAGGCCGCGTGGGAGCGCCGCCGGCCGCGGGCGGTGGGGGGTAGGGCTGGGCATATAAACCGACGAACCGAAGACCGAACCGAAGCCGAAACCGAAAAAACCGAATTTTCGGTTTTTAATGCTTTTACAGAAAAATTCGGTTTTCAGGTCTGCTAACCGAACTTAATTCGGTCGGTACAGGACTTTAGTACGGTTAACCGAGGAAACCGAAACAGCCCGCGCTCACGAAGGCTTCTCCCGCGCTCACGTGCAGTGTTTCCTGAATTTTTTTCACGCTAGCGATAGGTAGCCTTCGTGCAACAGCGACGGAAACTTTGACATGGGCCAAGCCAACTAGGTGCGTGTAAGGCCCAAGTTACCGTGGACGGTTCGGCCGGTGATGGCCCACGGCTCAAGGGGTGAAGGTTGAAAAACACTGTGAAAAAGTCAGCTGACTGATTTCTAGCCGGCCGACGAGTTGCCTATAACCCTGGATGATGAACTTGAATGCATATCCTGACGTATTTACGTGTGCCAGCATGGCCGATCCACCATAATATCATGCATGCATGCGGCAAGGTGCTAGGGTGCAGTTAAGAACAGGACAAGCTTCCTCCTTGCTGTATGCATGTATGCTCCTACAGGGCACTTGCTGCTACAGCTAGCTGGAGTTCGTGGCCATCGATCGTGCTGCCGAAAAGAAAGCTTCCAGTTCCAGCCCTATATGCCGGCACAGCAACTTGGGGCAAAGCTACAGAAATCAATACGGCCATACTATATGAGCTGGGTTTGCTTG
This sequence comes from Triticum aestivum, assembly GCF_018294505.1. Lineage (NCBI taxonomy): Eukaryota > Viridiplantae > Streptophyta > Magnoliopsida > Poales > Poaceae > Triticum > Triticum aestivum. The sequence goes on along the minus strand of NC_057799.1, from coordinate 39,855,374 downwards.
GACAGAAAACGAACACCGTGTACTCGCCGTTTCCAAAACAAAACTGTGGGCTCTGTTCTAACTCTATTTCCGGCTGGGCTGGCGGCTTCTTCTCCTTCTCGTGGCTGCGGCACGTCCATGCATGATTCATGTACACGCGAACAGTTTTTTAATTTTTTTCCAAGACACATCAACTGGTTTTGGTGGGTATTTTCTGGCCGTGATGTATGTGCTGACAGAGGGTTCGAAATGCCACGGGACTTGCACTTTTGCGCACTTAACCTTCGTTGGCGCACAGTCTAACTAACCTGTCGGCCCATGTCTATCCATGCCTCGCCCGGTCGGCTCCATCATCTTAGCATAAAAAAAGCTTTCTCTTGCAAGCCCTTGTGCTGCGATTGGCTGCAGCAGAGGCAAACAAGTTTGTATACACCACATATCGTAGTCTTCGCATATATATAAATCGCTTGCTTGCTGTAGATGCCAAGCCAAAACGGTCTGAAACGAGGGCGCAGCCTGCTGGTCGACGGGCATGCATGCATGCTCGGTCCAATTAAGGCAACAACTTTGACCCCCAACTAATGCACTCCGCCTCCAAGTTGTTGCGCGCATTGCATGCCCATCCACTTGAACGAAGGAAGAAATAAACAAACCATGAAAAAATTTGTGCAACTTGCGAGCTAGGATTGGATGGACACAAAGCGAACAGCATGCATGCACGCTCTATGTGTGTTGCCAAAAGCGACTTGAGCAAATTCGTCAAAGGGAACGCCTTGATTAGTTGTATGCGTACGTAATGTGTCATATGTCATGTGTGTATGGGTCAATCGATATCTTCTTCTGTTGTCACTGTACAGCTACATGCGCTACGTCCATGTAGTACGCTGAGCTGACGGATGCATGGACGTTATGTCGATGCATGCATGGGACTTGCACCTTTTGCACACTCAACCTATTGAACAGTAATTGTAATGTGTGCAAGTGCAGGCATGGCCGATCCATCACGTGATCCATCGGTGCGTACCAAAGGCATGCGTCCGGATCTATGTTTGCGAGCCTGGTGTGGCCAAGAAACCTGTGCGTCGACGCGACGAAACGGCAACTTGCATGCGAGGTTCATAGAGTAGTACGTCTGAGAGAGGATTTGGGTGGACAGAGAGCGAACACCATGCTCTATATATCGCCAGGAGCAACTTGGGCAAAACAAAGGGACTGCTTACATGGACGCTGACGGATGCATGGGGACTTGCACCTTTAATTTTGACAACCGATTTGGTTATTGTTACCTGCTTGTGTATGCGGGTATGTTGCCTTCGATATGGTGTCCATCCACATCGGCTCTGATCTTGTTTACAAGCAAACAAAAATATCCACATAGCACGCACGAGCTTTGGAGTATTTTCGCTTTGGGGCTTATAAACAGACGTCGTACTCTATTTATTCTTTCTTTTGCGCAGCCACTGCGATTAGATTAGCTGCGGCCCGGCCATTCTGAACAAGCAGCTAGGCCGTGGATGCATGCGACATCCAAGAACGGACTGGAAAAAAGTCGCAACGTCCCGACGAGCACAAGCAAAACAATTAAGATGAGAATAAGATCAGGGTAGAGAGACCGGCCAGGCCAGTAATCTGATTGAATGGACTGGACACATATGCAGTCTGAATGAAAAAGACACGGCCTCCCGATAAGTGGAGAGACCGGCCTGGGTGCCAATGATGTGCCTGAATGAGCTGGGCATACATAACCTGACGCGCCATGGCCGATCCATCATGTCATGAATGCAGCAAGTACAGTACACACATACGTACGTCATACAGTTGGAGCACTGCTTCTTCCTTGTTGTCTGCGCTTGCTTGGTGCTAGCTGCGTGCATGGCCATCAGCGTATCCCTCCCCGGGTGTACTTCTTCTTCTTCTTCTTCTTTGTGGCTCCATATGCACACGGGCATTTCTGGCCGTGATGGGTGCCGACACAGGCTTCGTCCAAATGCCCCAAAAGAAAAAAGCATGCGCAACATTTCATCTGGTAAAAACAAACGTCAGTCAAGGCAAGAGGAGTGACAAAAAATAAAGAGGGAGATGCACCAGCCGGGACTCGAACCCGGGTCTGTACCGTGGCAGGGTACTATTCTACCACTAGACCACTGGTGCTTCTTGCTGAATGAAATTTATTTAGAGCTTATATGTGGCGGTACCGACGAACATGTAGTGCAAGTCGTAGTTTCAGTACACTGCCTGACCTTTAAAAGCAAACATGTTGTGCGATCGGCAGCTGAAGCACGTGCTAAGTGTCGGGAGGAACGATAACAATCCGCGAATGCTTGCACACTAGCTACTAGCTACTGAGAGCTAACTCTAGCAGACCCCGTATCCAGCGCAAACCCGTATAATTCCCGCGATTATACGGGCTCGGCCCATTTTTCTAGCCAGACCAGAGCCCGCATCGGTGTCCGGCCCGTAAATTTTTTTGCCGCAGCCCGCAAACGCAACCCCCGAGCCACTATAACTGCGGGTTTGCGGGGCAGATACGGGTCGAAACCCTATCCTCCCGCCGTGTTCCCCTCCAATTCCCCACCGCGCCGCTCGATTTCTCGCCGCCGGCGAGCCTTGAACCATCATGGCCGACACGGGGGATGAGGCGGAGCGCCGCCGCCACGCCAGATCTGACGCCGCGCGCAAGCGGGGGGCGCGTCGGTGGCTCAACCAGGGTGCCCGGCCGCCGCCGGCATTCGACCGGCGCGAGTTCGACGAGTTCGAGCTCGAGCGCGCCCGTCGCCGCCGCACCTCCTCCGGCAACTGGTCCGCGGGGAGCTCATCCGCGGGCGCATCGAGCTCGCGGCTCGTTCCGGTGAAGAGGGAGCTGGAGGAGGCCGTGCCCGATGCGCCGCCGCGCCGAGGCGTCATCGGACCGGAGGACTACCTGCCACCGGGGCAGGAGGAGCTCCTCAAGCGCGTCGTCCTCGAGCGGTCGGCGAGGGAGCTGCAGGAGATGGAAGAGCGCATCCGGCGCGAGCTCGAGTACGAGCAGCTCTTCCTCGATTCGGGCCTCACGACATCGCAGGCGCAGGCATCGAAGGAGGCCAACCTGCGCGTGATGAAGGAGGAGCAGGCAAAGCTCTTCGTCGACCTCGGCTCCGACTCCTCCGACTCCGACTGATCGCCGCCAGTGGGCAGCTACTGCAGGAGCTCCGGTGAGCTCAATTTTGTGCAGTGATGCGGTAGCGTAGGCCCTGTCTAGCATATCTAACCTCTATGTATGTATGTGGCGTGTATGAACTTATTATGCGAAGAAGAAACATGTATGCGAGCGAGCTCCGGCGAGCTGTTGTTTAAATTTCTCGCGCGAAACAATATTTTTTGAAATTTAAGGGTCCGTTTGCGGTTTCTAGTCTGCCGCCGCAATTTTCGATCTGCATAATCGCCTGTAAACACATTTTACAGGTCGGCAAAATCGGAGGCCTACAGATATAGCCGATGGTTTCAGTTTCAAAATCGAGGAAGCCCAGCTTATCAAATCTGCAGGAAGCCTGCGGATCTCTGAACAGGCAGTGATTTCTTTCGCTGATTATTTGTTGAGCACAGATAACGAGGAACTTGCAGATCTACCTACTTCATTCACCGCCAATTTCCCCTTGTGCTTTTCAATTGCCTCTGTGCAAACTTTGGTTGCATTCGTCACAACTGTTATCCCCTGGTCCTGTTCACAACTATAATGCACAAAATTAGCATTATTTATGCCATGGCATTACACACTACTCAATTTTTTTTGAGGAAAAACTTTCGATCTATTCATCATGTGTCAAGGCAAGGCACTACAAAGAACACTAGAAGTAAAAATTACATCTAGCTCCTTAGACCACCCCCCTCAAAAAAAAAGCTCCTTAGACCACCTTGCAACGAATACAAGCACTAGAGCGAGCTGAACTTGGGCCATCATCATCGCCCCTCACTCACTGGAGCCAGACAAACCTTATTGTAGTAGATTATGGGAAAGTCATCGTGCTAAGTCCCAATAGAACCAGCACAGCAGAACAGCTACCGCCGCCGATGAAGAGAAGTGTAGATCGGAAGGATCCAACCTGAAGGCACACGAGCACAGACGAACGAAGACTGAATCCAAGTGGATCCACCAAAGACAAACTCCGACCGAATCCCGTGAGATCCGTCGGAGACACACCTCCGCACACCCTCCGATGGCGCTAGACGCACCGCCATAATGGAGGCTAGGAGGGGATAACCTTATTTCTGTCTCAAGGAGCCGCCATCGTCTCGTCGTCCTGAGCAGGACACGAACCCTAAACAAACACAAAAGAACACCAAAAAACATAGTAGGAGCCCTCCTGCCGGCAAGGGTCAGGATCCAACACGCCTCCATAGCCCTAAGGCCATGGAAGACGAAGCCAATCTGCGGCGGCACCAACGGGAGACGCAAAATCCCTATTCGCCTCGTGCGAGAGACACGGGAAGTGGAGGCCGAGACGTACTTCTACACACTGCTCAGTTTGGCTAGCGTGATGTATGTGTATAGTCAGCCCGTCAATGTTCGAACACCCCCCTCCCCTCCCCTCCCCTCCCCAACCCACGCTCATATAATCAGGGAACCTTGCCCCAATTCCACCTCCTTCCATTCATGGTTATAGATAGACCTAGTGTGACTTACATTGATAGAAACAAATTAGTGTAAGTAATTAAAACTAACTAGTGTAACTAGTTGCAACCACGACCACCATGGCGGCAGCACATGGAATGTTCGACGCCAGCAGGGTTGGGGTTGGGAGTGACGCATGCCCCGATGGCCCGTAAATGGGCCTCATCGGCTTGTCCCACGGGTAGGCGATGGGCTAGCCATGCGTCGTCTGGGGGCAGGAGCGTCGTCATCCATGTCACCGGGTTCTGCTAACCGTCACGAAAATCTTGTATTTAAGATGGCCACTGTTGGGGAACGTAGTAATTTCAAAAAAAAATCCTACGCACACGCAGGATCATGGTGATGCATAGCAACGAGAGGGGAGAGTGTGTCCACGTATCCTCGTAGACCGAAAGCGGAAACGTTAGAACAACGCGGTTGATGTAGTCGTACGTCTTCACGATCTGACCGATCCAAGTACCGAACGCACGGCACCTCCGAGTTCAGCACACGTTCAGCTCGATGACGGCCCACGAACTCCGATCCAGCAGAGCTTCGAGGGAGAGTTCCGTCAGCACGACGGCGTGGTGACGATGATGATGATGCTACCGACGCAGGGCTTCGCCTAAGCACCTCTATGATATTATTGAGGTGGAATATGGTGGAGGGGGGCACCGCACACGGCTAAGAGATCAAGAGATCAATTGTTGTGTCTCCAAGGGGTGCCCCCTCCCCGTATATAAAGGAGTGGAGGAGGGGGAGGGGGCCGGCCACCCTAGGCGCGCCCCATGAGGAGTCCTACTCCCACCGGGAGTAGGACTCCCCCCTTCCAAGTGGGAGTAGGAGAGGAGAGGGAAGGAGAGAGAGGGGGGAAAGGAAAGGGGGGCGCCGCCCTCCCCCTCCTTGTCCAATTCGGACTGGGGGGAAGGGGGCGCGCGGCTGCCCTTGGCCGCCCCTCCTCTTCTCCACTAGGGCCCAATAGGCCCATTAGTCTCCCCGAAGGGTTCGGTAACCCCCCGGTACTCCGGTATGTGTCCGAAACTCCCGGAAACCATTTCGGTGTCCGAACATAGTCATCCAATATATCGATCTTTATATCTCGACCATTTCAAGACTCTTCGTCATGTCCGTGATCATATCCGGGACTCCGAACTACCTTCGGTACATCAAAACACAAAACTCATAATACCGATCGTCATCTAACTTTAAGCGTGCTGACCCTACGGGTTCGAGAACCATGTAGACATGACCGAGACACGTCTCCGGTCAATAACCAATAGCGGAACCTGGATGCTCATATTGGTTCCTACATATTCTACGAATATCTTTATCGGTCAAACCGCATAACAACATACGTTGTTCCCTTTGTCATCGGTATGTTACTTGCCCGAGATTCGATCGTCGGTATCTCAATACCTAGTTCAATCTCGTTACAGGAAAGTCTATTTACTCGTTTCGTAATACATCATCTCGCAACTAACTCATTAGTCACAATGCTTGCAAGGCTTTACAGTGATGTGCATTACCGAGAGGGCCCAGAGATACCTCTCCGACAATCGGAGTGACAAATCCTAATCTCGAAATACGCCAACCCAACAAGTACCTTCAGAGACACCTGTAGAGCACCTTTATAATCACCCAGTTACGTTGTGACGTTTGGTAGCACACAAAGTGTTCCTCCGGTAAACGGGAGTTGCATAATCTCATAGTCATAGGAACATGTATAAGTCATGAAGAAAGCAATAACAACATACTAAACGATCAAGTGCTAAGCTAACGGAATGGGTCAAGTCAATCACATCATTCTTCTAATGATGTGATCCCGTTAATCAAATGACAACTCATGTCCATGGCTAGGAAACTCAACCATCTTCGATTAACGAGCTAGTCAAGTAGAGGCATACTAGTGACACTATGTTTGTCTATGTATTCACACATGTACTAAGTTTCCGGTTAATATAATTCTAGCATGAATAATAAACATTTATCATGATATAAGGAAATAAATAATAACTTTATTATTGCCTCTAGGGCATATTTCCTTCAGCATCCCCATAGCATACCTTGGTCAGCTATCTTAAGAGAAATTTAAGGAGACACTATTACAATCACCCTTGTGCTAGTGCCTCCGAGATCACCTTAGATGACCTCAAACGAAGTTCTCACTGTAAGGACTAGACTATGCCCATGTAGTGCATGCTAAATAGTTGGCCACAAAACATATCCAATTTGATGACTAAACACGCATGAGAAAGTTGCAGGCCTTGCCATCGGCAAAGCCATCGCAGTGACTGGAGATCGCCATACACCGAAACACCTTGCACATGTCCGACTCGCCACTGCATGGCGAGAAGTTGCACCAAAGAACCTAGCTAATATACCGGATAATCTTGGATTAAGTCCATGCGACTACCCAATCCGCTTGTCACCAAAATTGTTGTGACATAACACAAGTGGTGATGCAAAGGACCGCTCATCACCATCAATGTTGCAACACAACACAAGTTGCCAAAGGACTGCTCGTCGCCATCATTGTTGCAACACAACACAAGAGGCGAAGGCAAAGGATCCTGAGCAACAAACATAGCTATGTAACTGAATATGCATGGTTGCAAAGACTATGGAAAATCAAATGTAAATCTTCAGCGAGACATCATTACCATCACCGATGCCAATGCCTACTCCACATTAGATAACCACTAACGAAGTTCTCACCGTAATGATTGGACTACGCCCATGCAGCGCATAATAAACAGTTGGCCACAAGCCATATCCGATTTGACGACTAAACACGTAGGAGAATGTTGCAAGTCTTGCCACAGACAAAGTCATCGCAACAACTAGGGATCACCATACACCAAACCACCTTGCACGGGTCTGATTCACCACTACACGGCGAGTTGTACCGAAGAACCTAGAGGACTTACCGTTGTATAGTCTTGGACTAAGACCATGCGACTATCTTATCTGCCCGTGACCACTATCGTAGCAACACAACACAAGTGGTGATGTCAAAGGACCACTCGCCGCTATCATTGTTGCAACACTAGTGCGATGCCACACGACCACTCGTGACCATCATTCATTGCAACACAACACAAGTGGCAAATAGCAAAGGATCGTGAATAGCAAACATAACTATGTAATTGAATACACATGACTGCGAAAACTATGAAAAATCAAATGTAAATCTTCGGAATACTCCAAATGGAGACACTAAAGTGACGTTATGCCTATTATGCAAGGTCATCTACAATGATCCCTCCATCTCAAAATAAGTGTCTCAACTTTAGTACAGAGGGAGTAAATACTACTAGTTCTATCCAGGGTGTGCGGGTATTTTTGGGTCTTTGATTTGAATACCTAAATGTGTGTTTTTTGTCACCGAAAATATACGATTCCAAACTTCATTTGAATATGATTCCAAACTCCATTTGAACATGATTCTGTGGATATGTTTTTATGTGATACATATATTTCGTTAGTCAAATTGACGACCTAACCACAAAGATGCCCTGTAAATCCAGACGGGAGTACAACTTTAGTCCACAAAAGACGGTCTTACACGGTATAGATCAGAACATGTGCATTCAACAGCTAGCAGCGCCCGCTTTTACAGACTGACGAGGCTATATTGCCTGAAACAACAAACAGATCTCTAAGGTCAATCGAAGGAAACACTCATAAATCACATAATCCCAGGGAAGTCTAGGGTTTAGACGACTCGAAGACCAGGACACGGTGGGGACGACACTTGCATATGCACTGCAGGGTGGATAGATGAAACATGAAGAAAGTCGCCGCAATTTGATAGAATGAAATGGAACTAGGTTGAGAGGGTTGGGCTATTTGGGATGAGATAACCCATCTTCTCAGACAGCACATCCATGCCGTCTACGTTAACCGGCTCGTCGTTCTCAACGCTGAGTCCTTTGTTCAGCAGCTCCTCCCAGAAATTATCATGGAACAGCCCCGGGGCTCTGTTCTGCTGCGCTTCACAGGTACCGAGACCATAATCCTGTGGCTCTGTTACGCCGTTAGAGTCGATACCTGCGTCGAGATCAGATGGAATCCCATCAACAAGGAGTTCCACGGAACCTTCCAGGCCGTCAGCAAGGAGTGCCACTGAACCTTCCAGGCCAGGTGGGATCTCGTCACCAAGGAGGTCCACTGAGCCTTCCAGATCGGGTGGGATCCCGTCAGAAAGGAGTTCCACCGGCACCGACCCCTCGGCAAGAAGTTCCACTGACCCATGAGAATCAAACACAACAGGCAACTCTTGGTCCAGGCTGCTGCTACTAGCACCCATGGCATAAGCTTCAGGTCCACCGTCGATGCGGCGCCTCCTTTTCTTCGAGATAGCGTCATGGAGCTCCTTCCTCATCCCATTCTTGGCAATCAGTTGCTTCAAGAATTCAGGGTTCCGCAAGATACGTGCCATGAATGACGTCATCTGCTGCTGCTTCTGCTCGGTTCCACATAGCCTATCCTCCATGGCTTTCAGACGCGCCTTCGTGTTCTGCTGTTCCTGCCTTAGCTTCACCACTTCTGCCATCAACAGTTGCTTGTCCCTTTTCAGCCGGTCAATCTCTGCATCATATCCGAAGTGCCCCACCTCAAGGTAAGATCCAAGGGACTGCTGATTTGAGGCAGTATGAGCGGGAGGTTTACGACGCCTGATGTTCTTCAGAAGGTGCCTCTGTCCCCGTAGGAAACCCTCATTGGCAAACTCCCATCTGTCAGGATCCACCTTTCTGAAGCCCTGAGAAGCCAACAAACAACATACCAGGGAAAATTTACTTCCAAGAGACTTATAATGCAAGCTTGGATAAAGATGTATCAAGATGTTAATTCTTTCTCAACATGAAACAAACAAGACATTATAATAATGTAGTGAAGATACAGCAAGAGGTTTATACTCTGTTGCAGTTCCATCTCTTGGTACTGTTACACGTGCACCAGGCTGCCCTTTACTTCTTTCCAGATCATAAACCGCAACAGTACCAAGAGATGGAACTGCAACAGAGTATCTTCTGGTTACCTCTTTAGAACATGTTTAACTTCATTTTTGCATTATTTCAGTTGTATCTTCACTACATTATTTCAAAACTCATCTTTAATCTTCATCCTTTTTTCCTTTTAAGGGAAAAAAGATGAAAATATAGTCAAAAATAAAAGAACTGTCGACTCGTGTAGAAGAATAAAAGATGTACAGAGAAGATATTGAAGTCATTTTAGAATACAACATTTATTCGGTGGCAAAAGTTCAAAAAATGAGAGGAGGAATGCACATGAACGACTAAACAGGGAGATCTGGTAACAGCAGTACTGCACAGGAGATATAGAGGACGTATGGAGGTTTCGTTAGCGGCAATGAAGGAAAAATGAGGTGGCCGGTGCAATCTTTTGGCCCTATCCTGGTTGAAACTGCTTATTGTTGCAAAATTCGTCCAATGTGCAACTAGCTTCACTTTACCTGATGGTAAGTGAATTTACTCATAACACTAGCAGGGTACAGAAAAATGAAATGCGAACACACAGAATTAACATTTTGCTCACCAGAATGTTGCTTTCCCTTTTATGGTAACATGAGCAAAAAAGTACCTTGGGAAAGTAATTCACCAGAAACTGTTAAAATGCAGCTTTTACTTATATATGAACGAAGGTTCATTTAACTAGAGTTTGTCAATATGCTGCCTTATTAACTTAAGGTTTTCTGCACAATAATATGTATTTTTATTCAGTTTTGGGAATTAGCTCTGCTTGTTCTAGTGTAATACCAAGATGTTCTTAGGTCTAATAAAAAAGAACGAGAACTGTTATGCACAATATTCATGAGAGTATTTTTTTAGAAACACAGTACAAAAGCACACACTCGCATACACACGTACACTCACCCCTATGAACACACACTCACACACCCTGCCCCCATGAGCAACTCCGAGATACTGAGCCGGCAAATCTTGAGATTGAAAATCTTGAGATTGACTACGTTACCATAGGTGGCTCGTAATAAATCGCCAGGAAACATGGAATAAATCTAAGAAATGCAAGCACTCATGCCAAGTCTAGGACTTGAATCCGGGTGGGCTGGTTCCACCACAAGGAACCTAACCATCTGAGCTACACTGACTAGTTAATACTCCCTCCGTAAAGAAATATAAGAGCGTTTAGATCAGACTCCATATCACAAATAAGTGAAGCTTAGACATTGAAACGATCTTCGATATTTTAACTTCGACCAGTAATTTACAATGCAATATATGTACAGAACTTCTAAAAATATAATATTCTAGAAATACTTTTCGAGAATAGTATATACATATGAATTTTTATTTTCAAAAATGATATTTGTAGTCGAAGTTCTATTACTTTAACTTAGGGTATGTCTAAAACGTCACTTATTTATGGCATGGAGGGAGCAACATACACCAATCTGGAACACTTACTACAATGACGACATCCCCCATGCAGCAGGGCCTTGTGGATCTTTCTGGTGGCGAGAGCTCATCCAACTAATGCCAGTTTACCGAGGGATCTCCTCTGTCACTGTTGGAAGTGGAGAGACGACATTATTCTGGAAGGACTTGTGGTGTGGCCAAATCTTCGCAGAAAAATACCAAAGGGCCTTCTCCTTCACCACTAATGAAGACGTTTCTGTCCGCGAATTTCTTCTGACCAGCTCTTTGAACGCCGTCTTCTGCTTACCGTTGTCTGCCCAAGCCCACCAGGAAGTGGCCAGCTCCAGGCCGTCACGGCGGCTAGCTACATCAACACGGCGACTGCTGATGCATGGTCCTATAGCTGGGGCAACAAGTACACATCCGCCAAGTTTTATCAGTTCTGCTTCAGAGAGGTGGTGGTGCATGATTCTTACAAGTGGATCTGGAAATCGAGCTGTACGATGAAACTGAAGATGTTTGCATGGTTATTACTCTCAGATCGGCTCAACACCAGGAACATGCTTAGCCGTAGACACTTTGTGGTGGCCGATGGGGGGCCGCGCTCCGACGACTGCATCTTGTGCCGCAACCGGGAGGAAGAAACACTCGAACACCTGTTCTTCAGATGCCCCTTCGCAGCTCAGTGTTGGAACACTGCAACTTTCCTGGGGCGCGGGAAATAACCCTTTTGAATGGCTCACCAGCGCTAAAGCGAACTGGGCCACGCCCATGTTCATGGAGCTTTTTGTGGTTTCGGCTTGGTCAATTTGGAAGGAAAGAAATGGCCTCATATTCAAAAAAAAAAACCGTTCTCCATGGATCTTGGCTCAGGAGGTTCAAGGAAGACTTTGAGGGGGTTCATAATCGACCTTGTTGGGGGCCTGCCCTAGTCACTAGTTGCTTTTCTCAAAAAGACTCTTGCTAATTAGAATTGTTTTTCATCTCCTCTTATAGTGAGACACTAGGTAGCTTGTGGTGATAGCTATGTAAATACATTGTAACTTTGCACCCCTGATCCTTGATTAATATAACAACAAAGACTGCAGGAAACTCTCCTACAGTCATTCACAGCTAAAAAAAACATAAAACAATCTTCAACCTCCAGTTAATTTTATTTTTAAGCACTTCACCAAACTGGCAAAAAAGGGAGGGAGGTTGCAAACGTAACCATTGCATGGTGAAAGCAGGTAACAGCACAGTGTAACAGCCATATGAATTATGAAGATAAGCATTTGATAAGTGACATATAACCTAAGATGGCACCAAGCAATGCACATGCTCACAAAGAAGTCCAAACAATGTGGCACACCACGAACATATTCCAACTGCTGTTAATTCGGGAAGAGGGGGCTCTAATATGAAGGCATGAAGCACACAATTGTACAACACATACAAGAAAAAATTGCGGTTGATTATCTTACGAAAAATTATCTCAAGAAAAATATGACACTAACAGATAAATGGATGTGAAACAGACAGAATAAACTTTCCTCGGCAACTTTTTTTCTCTTAATGATGGCATAAGGTTTATCCAACACATCCGGCCCAACAGGTAAATTTTGTTAACGTGTTGGCTTCTTCTTAACTGAAGTTTATCAGCCAGGGATTCCCATGCACTTTTCTACAAAAATATTGTGTATTTGGATACATAGCATTCCTACGCATTTCTGGGATTTAGCTCTGCTAGTTTAGTGTAATACCACCAATTTTCTGAAGTGCAAAACGTCCTAATCATGAAGAACAAGAGATGATATCTCCACTGTTGAACCAGAATAGTTAATAATATTACGCAGTTGTAGTTGACTCTTTTTCTGTACTTGTCTTCACCAAATTTGGCAACACAATCTCAATGGCTACGGTCTCACAGCATTGCATTTGGGAGCTTCGAGAAGATGCAAAAGAACAGCTACACTCACAGCGGCATAGAGGCATCACAAATCAGCTGCATTGCAAATCTGCAAGAGGAATCAAGGGAAAATCAGGCTTGGTGGCTTACATAGGTGTTGAGCTGCCTGACGAAGCTGGAGAAGTTGCTGTGCTTGAACTGCCTGGGCAGCAGCACGGTGGCGAAGGCGTGCGGATCCCACACCACGAAGCTGTTGTTGCCGGCGCTCCACGACATGATGCTGTCGGTGTTGGGGTCATCGACCATGTCGTACGTCTTCGTCAGGAACGGCGGCGGCCCGGCGTCGTGCAGCCCCTCCATCGGCCTTGGCGCCGCCCCGACCGCCGGCGAATCGCCTGTCCCGTGGGCACCCTCCTCCTCCTCCTCCTTGACCAGGCTCGGCACTGGGTCCATACCCCAAACCCCAAGAACCCTCCCACGCTACTCAGCAAGAAGCTACCCTGTTGCGCAGGGAACGCGCCGGAAGCCCTGGCCCGGCGAGAAGGTGGGTGGGATAGGCACGGGGAGGGGAGGGGACAAGATAAGGCGGGGGAAATCGCGCTACGGACACATCAAAATCGTATCACTCCCACCCGCCGGAAGCGCACGCGAAAGCAGCTGAAAGATTGCCGGGGACCAGACGGGGACGGAGACGGAGGCGCGTCGCGAGCTTTGACTGGCAAACGAAGCGGAGCTGCGGACGGGGGCCTTATGGAGAAGTTTGCGGCGGAGCTCCCGCCGGGATGGGATCGATCCCTCCTCTCGGCGGCTGGAGTGGCGGCGAGGGGAGGAGGAGCGGTGGGGAGAGGAGAGAGATTGCTATTTTGGGAATGGAGGAGGGGTTTGGAGGAGGATGAAGGGCACGTGTCGGGCACGTGTCGGGGCCTGGGCTCGACGCGGGCCTCGCATGGGCCGGCGCGACAAGTGTCGGTGTGTCTGGCTGTGCAGCTGTGTGTGCTCTGGTCACGATAAGCGGCACAGCGGTGGGGAGCGGTCAGGTTATTCTTTTTTTCTTATTAATGGCGAGTGATAGGCGCCGGTTGGCCGGCCCAAATTTGAGCCGGTCACCGCGCCAGCCGTTTGATTCGCCCAATAATGTTTGTTTAGCTTGGATCTTTTCTCGTGCAGGTTAATCCTTCTCCTTTCTCACGAGTACGAGTTGCGCTTGACACACAGGCACACTCCCCATGGCGCCTCCCTCTCTTTCTCAGCCCTCGCGGAATACCCATGCCCTCGTCATCACAGCTCCGCACGCCATGCGCAGCTCGGGCGAGCAGCAGCATCGGCCGCTCATATGAAATGGTTGAAGCTTTTTTTCAATGTTAGTTGAAGCTTTTGCTATCGATGGTTGCAACTTTTTGTCGTCGTCCATGACTTCAAGTCTATGGTTGAAACTTTTTTCTTTGCCGATTGAAACTTTTCTCGTCGCCAATTTGCAGCTTTCGCTGTTCATGGTTGTAGGATTTGTCGCTGGTTACAGCCTTTTCTACTCATGGTTTGTAGCATTTGTTCGCCATCGGGCCGTCGTGGGTTTGCACCTTCTTGTCAAATGGTTGTAGCTCCTCAATACGCCGACTGCAACACACGGCATAGTTCTAGCAAAAATGTCTGCCATGGTTGCAACAAAAATTCACCATTGTTGTACCCTCGACGTCAGTCACTTTCAGGAAATTTCCATGATGGTTGTAGCCCCGACTCGTCCAGTTCCAGCGCATGGTCGCCGCATCTCCAAACTCTGGCTTGCCGATCGCAGATCCGGACATCGCTGGTCGCCCTGCCTGGCTTGCCGTTCGCATCATCTGGTGCTCGCCCCGTCGCGCACGACCATGGGGACCTCCCACAGTCGTCATCTTACAAATGGCATGTTGAAGCACGCATTGAGCCCGAAAAAACAGTGGCTAGCTACAGGGCACGCGGCAGCTGAAAGTGCAAGCTTGCCCTTAAATATATTTTGATGTTGATGACAAACTACATATAAGGGGCTAATTATGTTTGCTGAGTATATACACAGGATATTAGTTCTCTTGGCATCATTAAGTGGAATCATGGACACATCAAACGAGATATGGCTCAAGCAAATGACCAACAAGAAAAGAAGTGTTTGTTTCTTTCATACATTTCTTGAGTAATAGGGATCTCGTACTATTAAGAGGGATCCAAGTGGTATGTTCAAGTTTTACTCAAGTCTTATCATTAGGTCATTATATATTAACACACACACATTGTTTCACAAGTGTTTCAAAAAGACCAAATCTGCCAAGGAAAAACACTTAGACAAAACCTACAACTTCTGTGCTCCACATGTTGGTTCCTAGCAAGATCATACGAACCTGGTCCCGGATCATCTGGGTGTGCCCGGATTGTCCGGACCCTGTCCCAGTTCATCCGGCTAGTGGACCAGAACCATATCTGTAGCTTTTTGCTGAAGCGGATCATCCAGACACTATCCCGGATCATCCGGCTAGGCACTCCTATGGCAACAACAGCCCTCGGGCTGGAGCCGGATCGTCCGGACTTGGCCATGGATCATCTGGCCATCTCACAACATTTTCTCCCGCAAACGTTATCCGGTGTTCCTCTTGGACATCCGGACTCCTTTCTGTTGTGTTTGTTTTTCGAGCTATCTAGATCATCCGGGATGGCATCCAGATCATCCGAGAAGGTCAACACTTGCTCCAAACGGCTCTAATCTGTTGGAGGTATAAATACCTCTACCCCCCCTTCGGGGTAAGATTGACCACTACACTCAAACACTCCCGAGGAACACAAGTGCTCCCTCTCTTTCACTCTTCCACAAAATCCTAGATCCCGAGTCGAACTTTGTGAGTTTGAGAGAGTTGTTCCACTCAAAAGAAAGAACCACTCCCTTCCCTCTTGTGACTGAAGCAAATATGATTTGAGCAAGTGTTGATCTTTTCCCCTTGGATCTTGTTACTCTTGGAGCTTGGAGACTCCTAGGCGGTAGGAATTCTTCAGTGAGGAATCAACCATTGTGATTACCCCTGGAAAGTTTGTGAGGGTTTGGAGACCACCCCAAGGTCTACCACTAGTGGTTGATGATACGTCTCCGTCATATCTATAATTTTTTATTGTTCCATGCCAATATTCTACAACTTTCATATATTTTTGGCAACTTTTTATACTATTTTTGGGACTAACATATTGATCCATTGCCCAGTGCCAGTACCTGTTTGTTGCACGTTTTTTGTTTCGCAAAAAATCCATATCAAATGGAGTCCAAACGGGATAGAAATTGACGAAGATTTTTTTTTGGAATATATCTGAATTTTGGGAAGTGGAATCAACGCGAGACGATGCCCGAGGGGCCCACGAGGGTGAGGGGAGCGCCCTGGGCCCTCGTGGCCACTCCGTAAGGCGGTTGGTGCCCTTCTTTCGCTGCAAAAAAGCCAATATCCGGATAAAAATCGTGTCCAAATTTCAGCCCAATCGGAGTTACGGATCTCCGGAAATTTAAGAAACGGTGAAAGGGCAGAATCGGGGAACGTAGAAACAGAGAGAGACAGAGAGACAGATCCAATCTCGGAGGGGCTCTTGCCCCTCCCATGCCATGGAAGCCAAGTACCAGAGGGGAAACCCTTCTCCCATCTAGGGATAAGGTCAAGGAAGAAGAAGAAGAAGAAGGGGGGCTCTCTCCCCCTCCCTCCCGGTGGCGCCGGAACGCCGCCGGGGCCATCATCGTCACCGCAATCTACACCAACACCTCCGTCATCTTCACCAACATCTTCATCACCTTCCCCCATCTATCTACAGCAGTCCACTCTCCCGCAACACACTATACCCTCTACTTGAACATGGTGCTTTATGCTTCATATTATTATCCAATGATGTGTTGTCATCCTATGATGTCTGAGTAGATTTTCGTTGTCCTATCGGTAATTGGTGAATTGCTATGATTGGTTTAAGTTGCTTGTGGTTATTGTGATGTCCTTTGGTGTCCATCATATGAGCGCGCGCGTGGATCACACCATAGGGTTAGTTGTATGTTGATAGGACTATGTATTGGTGGGCAAGAGTGACAAAAGCTTCAACCTAGCATAGAAATTAATGCATACGGGATTGAAGGGGGACCAATATATCTTAATGCTATGGTTGGGTTTTACCTTTATGAACGTTAGTAGTTGTGGATGCTTGCTAATAGTTCCAATCATAAGTGCATAGAATTCCAAGTTAGGGATGACATGCTAGCAGTGGCCTCTCCCACATAAAACTTGCTATCGGTCTAGTAAAGTAGTCAATTGCTTAGGGACAATTTCACAACTCCTACCACCACTTTTCCACACTCGCTATACTAACTTTATTGCTTCTTTATTTAAACAGCCCCCAGATTTTATTTACGTGCTCTTTATATTCTTGCAAACCTATCCCGTTACACCTACAAAGTACTTCTAGTTTTATACTTGTTCTAGGTAAAGCGAACGTCAAGCGTGCGTAGAGTTGTATCGGTGGTCGATAGAACTTGAGGGAATATTTGTTCTACCTTTAGCTCCTCGTTGGGTTCGACACTCTTAATTATCGAAAGAGGCTACAATTGATCCCCTATACTTGTGGGTTATCAAGACCTTTTTCTGGCGCCGTTGCCGGGGAGCAATAGCGTGGGGTGAATATTCTCGTGTGTGCTTGTTTGCTTTATCACTAAGTAATTTTTATTTGTTGTTCTAAGTTGTTCTCTATCTTTAGTTATGGATATGGAACACAAAATACCAAAAAAATTAGGTTTACTTGCTACTCATGGAGATGGGGAACCTCCTAAAACCCTCGATGCTCATTACGTGAAAGCTATTATGTACTACTTTAATAATCCTGAGAAAACCCCATTCAATTATGTTATGGGAGACACGTTGGATCAACGTGAATACTTTAAGGATTATCGCTTGACTCAAAAAGGAAAATATTATGGGATCAAATTTATATGTTGTATTGGTATGCTAGGCAACTATGCTTGAGATATGATTATACTTGTTGCTTTAGGATGAAGGCTCCACACCTTCCCTTTTCATGCAAATTTAATGATAACGAAACCTTAGCTTCTTATGCTAATGGTATATATGATTACTATGATGTGGAACAAATAGAAGAATTTGTTGCTTTTAAGGGTGCTTGTGCAATTGAATCTTTGTTTAAAGAGTTTGAAGATTTTGATGATTCAGTTTATAGACCTGAAAATTTAGCTATCCTTAAATATTGTTATGAGAATTATAAATACAATTATGATATTGATGAATTTATTGAGAAAGTCTCCGCTGTCCGAGAAGAGACCAATATTTTGCAGGAGTCTATGGAAGAAGAAATTGATGAAATTGTGAGCTCATTGGATGAAAAAGATGATGAGGAGAGCGAAGAACAAAAGGAGGAAGATCGGATTAGCTACCCATGCCCACCTTCTAATGAGAGTAACTCTTCAACTCATATATTGTTTACTTTCCCTTCGTGCTTGCCGAAGGATGATTGCTATGATAATTGCTATGATCCCGTTGATTCGTTTGAAATATCCCTTTTTGACGAACTTGATGCTTGCTATTCTTGTGGCCAAGATGCCAATATGAATTATGCTTATGGAGATGAACTTGCTATTGTTCCTTATGTTAAACATGAAATTGTTGCTATTGCACCCACACATGATAGTCCTATTATCTTTTTGAATTCTCCAAACTACACTATATCGGAGAAGTTTGCCCTTATTAAGGATTATATTGTTGGGTTGCGTTTTACTACTACACATGATGATTTTGATAGATATAATATGCATGTGCTTGCTGCTCCTACTTGCAATTATTATGAGAGAGGAACTACATCTCCGCCTCTCCATGTTTCCAATATGATAAAATTGCAAGAAACTGTTTATACTATGCATTGGCCTTTACTATGTGTACATGAATTGTTCTTTTATGATATGCCGATGCATAGGAAGAGAGTTAGACTTCGTTGTTGCATGATATATGTTACTTTGTGCTCACTACTAAATCACAAATCATTGTTAATTAAAATTGGCTCTGATATACCTTGGGATCTGGGTGGATTCATTACTTGAGCACTATATGCCTAGCTTAATGGCTTTAAAGAAAGCGCTGCCAGGGAGACAACCCGGAAGTTTTAGAGAGTCATTTATTTCTGTTGTGTGCTTTTATAAAGTTTAAAAATAATAATAATGTGCCAAGATTTTCCTTTAGGATGTTTACATTGCTTGTTGGTTTGTGCGGTGCAAAACAGAAACTTTGGCTGTAGTGCGCGATTTTACATTTTTTACTGGAACGTCAAGCGGTTCTGAAACTTTTTGCACTGTCTTTCTATACAAATTGTTTATTTTTCCTAAGTTTTTCAGAATTTTTGGAGTACAAGAAGTATGGTGAATGTTCAGATTACTACAGACTGTCCTGTTTAAGACAGATTCTGTTTTTGATGCATAGTTTGCTTGTTTTGATGAAACTATCAATTTCTATCAGTGGATTAAGCCATGGAAAAGTTATATTACAGTAGCTACAATGCAAAAACAAAATATGAATTGGTTTGCAACAGTACTTAGAGTAGTGATTTGCTTTATTATACTAACGGATCTTACCGAACTTTTTGTTGAGTCTTGTGTGGATGAAGTGTTCGAAGATCGAGGATGTCTTGATGTGAGGAGAAGAAGGAGATGCAAGAGCTCAAGCTTGGGGATGCCCAAGGCACCCCAAGTAAATAGTTAAGGAGACTCAAGCGTCTAAGCTTGGGGATGCCCCGGAAGGCATCCCATCTTTCTTCAACAAGCATCGGTATGTTTTCGGATTCGTTTCGTTCATGTGATATGTGCAAATCTTGGAGCGTCTTTTGCATTTATTTTTCACTTTTATTTGACGCACCATGCTGGTATGAGATAGTCCATGGTTGATTTATAGAATGCTCTTTGCACTTCACTTATATCTTTTGAGTATGGCTTTATAGAATGCTTCGTGTGCTTCACTTATATCATTTGAAGTTTGGATTGCCTGTTTCTCTTCACATAGAAAACCGCCATTTGTAGAATGCTCCTTTGCTTCACTTATATTTGTTAGAGCGTGGGCATATCTTTTGTAGAAAGAATTAAACTCTCTTGCTTCACTTATATCTATTTAGAGAGATGACAGGAATTGATCATTCACATGGTTAGTCATAAAATCCTACATAAAACTTGTAGATCACTGAATATGATATGTTTGATTCCTTGCAATAGTTTTGCGATATAAAAGATGATGACATTAGAGTCATGCTAGTGGGTAGTTGTGTATTGCAGAAATACTTGCGTTGAAGTTTGTGATTCCCGTAGCATGCACATATGGTGAACCATTATGTAACGAACTTGGAGCATGAGGTATTTATTGATTGTCTTCCTTATGAGTGGCGGTCGGGGACGAGCGATGGTCTTTTTCTACCAGTCTATCCCCCTAGGAGCATGCACAGAGTACTTTGTTTCTATGACTAATAGATTTTTGCAATAAGTATGTGAGTTCTTTATGATTAATGTTGAGTCCATGGATTATACGCACTCTCACCCTTCCATCATTGCTAGCGTCTTCGGTACCGTGCATTGCCCTTTCTCACCTTGAGAGTCGGTGCAAACTTCACCGGTGCATCCAAACCCCGTGATATGATACACTCTATCACACATAAGCCTCCTTATATCTTCCTCAAAACAGCCACCATACCTACCTATTATGGCATTTCCATAGCCATTCCGAGATATATTGCCATGCAACTTCCATCATCATCATATACATGACTTGATCATTTATTGTCATATTGCTTTGCATGATCGTAAGATAGCTAGCATGATGTTTTGATGGCTTGTCCGTTTTTTGATTTCATTGCTACGCTAGATCATTGCACATCCCGGTACACCGCCGGAGGCATTCATATAGAGTCATATCTTTGTTCTAGTATCGAGTTGTAATATTGAGTTGTAAGTAAATAAAAGTGTGATGATCATCATTATTAGAACATTGTCCCATGTGAGGTTATCAAAATAAAAGTGGCCAAAGAAGCCCACCCAAAAAAGAGAGAGGCCAAAGAAGCCTAAAAAAAGAGAAAAAAAATAAAAAAAATGAGAGAAAAGAGAGAAGGGACAATGTTACTATCCTTTTACCACACTTGTGCTTCAGAGTAGCACCATGTTCTTCATATAGAGAGTCTCTTGAGTTATCACTTTCATATACTAGTGGGAATTTTCATTATGGAACTTGGCTTATATATTCCAACGATGGGCTTCCTCAAATTGCCCTAGGTCTTCATGAGCAAGCAAGTTGGATGCACACCCACTTAGTTTCAGTTTGAGCTTTCATACACTTATAGCTCTAGTGCATCCGTTGCATGGCAATCCCTACTCCTCGCATTGACATCAACTGATGGGCATCTCCATAGCCCGTTGATTAGCCGTGTCGATGTGAGACTTTCTTCCTTTTTGTATTCTCCACACAACCTCCACCATCATATTCTATTCCACCTATAGTGCTATATCCATGGCTCACGCTTGATACGTCCATTTTGCATCATGCTTTTATATCGATATTTATTGCATTATGGGCTGTTATTACACGTTATGTCACACTACTTATGCCTATTCTCTCTTATTTTACAAGTTTACATGAAGAGGGAGAATGCCATCAGCTGGAATTCTGGGCTGGAAAAGGAGCAAATATTAGAGACCTATTCTGCACAGCTCCAAAAGTCCTGAAACTTCACGGAAGTCATTTTTGGAATTAATAAAAAATACTGGCGAAAGAAAGTACCAGAGGGGGCCCACACCCTGGCCACGAGGGTGGGGGGCGCGCCCCTGCCTCGTGGGCCCCCTGGCAGGCCTTTGGTGCCCATCTTCTGCTATATGAAGTCTTTTACCCTGAAAAAAATCATAAGCAAGCTTTCGGGAAGAAACTCCGCCGCCACGAGGCGGAACCTTGGCAGAACCAATCTAGGGCTCCGGCAGAGCTGTTCTGCCGGGGAAACTTCCCTCCTGGAGGGGGAAATCATCGCCATCATCATCACCAACGATCCTCTCATCGGGAGGGGGTCAATCTCTATCAACATCTTCACCGGCACCATCTCCTCTAAAACCCTAGTTCATCTCTTGTATCCAATCTTTGTCCCAAAGCCTCAGATTGGTACCTGTGGGTTGCTAGTAGTGTTGATTACTCCTTGTAGTTGATGCTAGTTGGTTTATTTGGTGGAAGATCATATGTTCAGATCCTTTATGCATATTAATACCCCTCTGATTATGAACATGAATATGATTTGTGAGTAGTTACGTTTGTTCCTGAGGACATGGGAGAAGTCTTGCTATAAGTAGTCATGTGAATTTGGTATTCGTTCGATATTTTGATGAGATATATGTTGTCTTTCCTCTAGTGGTGTTATGTGAACGTCGACTACATGACACTTCACCATTGTTTGGGCCTAGAGGAAGGCATTGGGAAGTAATAAGTAGATGATGGGTTGCTAGAGTGACAGAAGCTTAAACCCTAGTTTATGAGTTGCTTCGTTAGGGGCTGATTTGGATCCATATGTTTTATGCTATGGTTAGGTTTACCTTAATACTTCTTTTGTAGTTGCGGATGCTTGCAATAGGGGTTAATCATAAGTGGGATGCTTGTCCAAGAAAGGACAGCACCCAAGCACCGGTCCACCCACATACCAAATTATCAAAGTAATGAACGCGAATCATATGAGCGTGATGAAAACTAGCTTGACGATAATTCCCATGTGTCCTCGGGAGCGCTTTTCTCTATATAAGAGTTTGTCCAGGCTTGTCCTTTGCTGCAAAAAGGATTGGGCCATCTTGCTGCACCTTATTTACTTTCATTACTTGTTACCCGTTACAAATTATCTTATCACAAAACTATCTGTTACCGATAATTTCAGTGCTTGCAGAGAATACCTTACTGAAAACTGCTTGTCATTTCCTTCTGCTCCTCGTTGGGTTCGACACTCTTACTTATAGAAAGGACTACGATAGATCCCCTATACTTGTGGGTCATCAAGACTCTTTTCTGGCGCCTTTGGTAGGTGGAATTTGGTAAGGAAAAATTTATATAGTGTGCTGAAATTTACTGTCACTTGTTACTATGGAAATTAATCCTCTGAGGGGCTTGTTCGGGGTATCTTCACCCCGAACAGTAGAGCAAAGAGTTGCTCCTCACCCTACTGAACCTACTGAAAATGTTTACTTTGAAATTCCTTCGGGTATGATAGATAAACTGCTAGCTAATCCTTTTACACGAGATGGAACATTACATCCCGATTTGCACCTAATCTATGTGGATGAAGTTTGTGGATTATTTAAGCTTGCAAGTATGTCCGAGGATGTTATCAAGAAGAAGGTCTTCCCTTTATCTTTGAAGGGAGGGGCATTGACATGGTTTAGTCTATGTGATGATATGGGATCATGGAACTACAACCGATTGAAATTGGAATTTCATCAGAAGTTTTATCCTATGCATCTTGTTCATCGTGATCGTAATTATATATATAATTTTTGGCCTCGCGAAGGAGAAAGCGTCGCTGAAGCTTGGGGGAGGCTTAAGTCAATGTTATATTCATGCCCCAATCATGAGCTCTCAAGAGAAATGATTGTTCAAAATTTTTATGCTCGGCTTTCTCTCAATAATCGCTCCATGCTCGATACTTCTTGTACTGGCTCTTTTATGATGAAGACTATTGAATTCAAATGGGATTTATTGGAAAGAATTAAATGCAACTCTGAAGATTGGGACCTCGATGAAGGTAAGGAGTCAGGTATAACACCTAAGTTTGATTGTGTTAAATCTTTTATGGATACCGATGTTTTCCGTGAATTTAGCACTAAATATCTACTTGACTCTGAGATAGTAGCTTCTTTTTGTGAATCCTTTACTACTCATGTTGATCTCCCAAAGGAGAAGTGGTTTAAATATAATCCTCCCATAGAAGTAAAAGTAGTTGCACCTATTAAAGTTGAAGAAAAGACTATCACTTATGATGATCCTGTCGTTCCTACTGCTTATATTGAGAAACCACCTTTCCTTGTTAGAATAAAGGGTCATGCTAAAGCTTCAACTGTGGTCAACAAAAGTAACATTAAGACACCCAAACCCCCTGAGCAAATTAAAGTTGAACCTAGCGTTGCTATGGTTAAAGATCTCTTGGCTGATAATATTGATGGGCATGTTATTTACTTCTGCAATGAAGCTGCTAGAATTGCTGGACCTGATAATAAAAATAAACATAGACCTGTTGTAGGCATGCCTGTTATTTCTGTTAAAATAGGAGATCATTGTTATCATGGCTTATGTGATATGGGTGCTAGTGCAAGTGCAATACCTCATTCCTTATACAAAGAAATTATGCATGACATTGCACCTGCTGAGTTAGAGGAAATGATGTTACAATTAAGCTTGCCAATAGAGACACTATTTCACCAGTTGGGATTGTTAGAGATGTTGAAGTCTTGTGTGGGAAAGTTAAATATCCTGCTGATTTTCTTGTTCTTGGTTCCCCACAAGATAACTTTTGTCCCATTATATTTGGTAGACCCTTCTTGAATACTGTTAATGCTAGGATAGATTGCAAAAAGGATGTTGATACTATTGGTTTGGGGGATATGTCTCATGAGTTTAATTTTGCTAAATTTCATAGACAACCCCGTGATGAGGAATTGCCTAGTAAAGATGAAATTATTTGTCTTGCTTCTATTGCCGTGCCTCCTAATGATCCTTTAGAACAATATTTGCTAGACCATGAAAATGATATGTTTCTGAATGAAAGAAGGGAAATAGATGAAGTATTCTTTAAACAGGGACCTATTTTGAAACACAACTTGCCTGTTGAAATCCTAGGGGATCATCCTCCACCCAAGGGTGATCCCGTGTCTGAGCTTAAACCATTACCTGATACTCTTAAATATGCTTATCTTGATGAAAAGAAGATATATCCTGTTATTATTAGTGCTAACCTTTCAGAGCATGAAGAAAAGAGATTATTGAAACCTCTGAAGAAGCACCGTGCTGCTATTGGATATACTCTTGATGATCTTAAGGGCATTAGTCCCACTCTATGTCAGCACAAAATAAAATTGGAGAAAGACGCTAAACCGGTTGTTGATCACCAACGACGGTTAAATCCTAAGATGAAAGAAGTGGTAAGAAAAGAAATACTAAAGCTTCTGGAGGCAGGTATAATTTATCCCGTTGCTGATAGTCAGTGGGTAAGTCCTGTCCATTGTGTCCCTAAGAAGGGAGGTATTACTGTTGTTCCTAATGATAAAGATGCATTGATCCCACAAAGAATTATTACAGGTTATAGAATGGTAATTGATTTCCGCAAATTAAATAAAGCTACTAAAAAGGATCATTACCCTTTACCTTTTATTGATCAAATGCTAGGAAGATTATCCAAACATACACATTTTTGCTTTCTAGATGGTTATTCTGGTTTCTTTCAAATACCTGTGTCAAAAGAATATCAAGAAAGACTACGTTTACTTGCCCTTTCGGTACCTCTGCTTATAGACGTATGCCTTTTGGTTTATGTAATGCACCTGCTACCTTTCAAAGATGCATGATGGCTATATTCTCTGATTTTTGTGAAAAGATTGTTGAGGTTTTCATGGATGATTTCTCCGTATATCACTACAAAAAAAAGACACATCCGTGACATTTTGGGTCGAACGAAACTTTTTTCTGTCATACTTATGACACTTCTATGACAATAATTGTGACAAAACCCGGTATCATCATAGATGTGGTGGGCTCCTACTTCTATGACATAAAATCATGACAGAAAATGGGCTTTTTGTCCTGGGCGGGCCGGAGACGCAGCTGCATGACATTCTTTGGGCCGTCCGTGATGGAAAAAACCGTGGTAGAAGCGAGTGCAAGGAAAATATCGGGGTGTTGCCGGTTACGGTGGGTGGTCGGGGCCGAGCGATGCGTGTTTCTCTCGTACACCCACGCGCGTGGGTGCGAGGCGTTGGGCTCTAATTGAAACCGAGCGATTGCACTGCAGGCTACACGTTACTGAACCCGAGCGATCGATCGATGGCTGTTAACTGAACCCGATCGAGCGATTCCTTCACTACTGCTGCTAACTGAAGCCGATCGATGCTGCCTCTGGATGAATAGTGAGCGTTGCTGGGGGGTTTGGATGAACAGTTCCCGGTGGGGGTGGATGAACAGGACCCCGTGGTGTTGCCTCTGGATGAACAGGACCCCGGTCGATCGAGCCGGTTGGAGCTGGATGAAGAGGACCCCGTGGAGGGCTGGATGAACAGGACCACCCCGTGGAGGGCTGGATGAACAATAGACGGTGGAGGCTGGATGAACAGTAGCCCATGGAGGGGTGGTTGAACAGGAGCCCGTGGAGAGGGCTGGTTGAACAGTAGTCGGTGGAGTAGCGCGTGCTGGAGGCTGGATGAACAGGAGCCCGTGGATGAACAGTCGCAGGTGGAGGCTGGAGGAGGTTGATGGTGGATGAACAGTAGCCCGTGGAGGCTGGAGGGGGTCGACGGTGGAGATGAACAGTATCCCGTGGAGTCCCGTTTTGCGGTACGCCACACCCCTCCTGATGAACAGGACCCCCGTTTCGACCGTAGCGCTCCAACACAAGTCCGTTTCCTCCGTTCTGCGGTACGCCACACCCCTCCCGATCAACAGGACCCCCGTTTCGACCATAGCACTCCAACACAAGTCCGTTTCCTCCGTTTTGCGGTACGCCAGACCCCTCCCGATGAACAGGATCCCGTTTCGAACGTGGCCGGTCGAACACAAGGCCGTTTCCTCCGTTCTGCGGTACGCCAGGCCTCATTTCCATCGGCTGTTCCGTCTAAGTCCTCCCGATGAACACGACAATGCATTCTGTTCCGACCCAGCCGGTTGGCTCCCCATGAACACAACAACGACGCTGTTTTTTCGTTCCGACCCAGCCATGTACATGAGCCCTGGCTGTACGTACGCGCGAGTAGGCGTTCGAGACCCCGCCCGTATGTACGTACGTGGCCGTATTTACTTTCTTGCACCCTGGCCGCTGTACGTACGTGTACATGCTACGTGCGCGCCTCTACTACGCACGTGCGCGCCTCTACTACGACACGTACGCGCCTCTACATCGACCAGTATGTACGTACACGTTCGCGACCAGAATGACAATGCTACGTACGCTGCGACCAGGTAGGTCCCGACTGTCAGGCACTTCCTTGCATGCAAAGATGTAGCTGGTGGGTCCCAGCAGTCAGGGGGCGAATCATTTTTTTTGCCCGGACGCACTTCCTTGCGTGCGAAGATGTAGCTGGTCGGTCCCAGCAGTCAGGGGGGCGAACCGTTTTTTTTGCCTGGACGCACTTCCTTGCGTGTGAAGATGTAGCTGGTGGGTCCCAGCAGTCACGGGGGAAACCTTTTTTCACGAAATACGGTGGCCCGTCCGGTGGGCCCCTGCTGTCAGGTGGAGGAATAATTATTTTGCGCGTAATAAGGAGGCACTTCCTTATGGTGGGTGAAGAAATCACTGTTGAGCAATTGATAGAATTGAGCATAGTTATGAGAATATCTAGGTATGATCATGTATATAGGCATCACGTCCGTGATAAGTAGACCGACTCCTGCCTGCATCTACTACTATTACTCCACACATCGACCGCTATCCAGCATGCATCTAGAGTATTAAGTTCATAAGAACAGAGTAATGCTTTAAGTAAGATGACATGATGTAGAGGGATAAACTCATGCAATATGATATAAACTCCATCTTGTTATCCTCGATGGCAACAATACAATACGTGCCTTGCTGCCCCTACTGTCACTGGGAAAGGACACCGCAAGATTGAACCCAAAGCTAAGCACTTCTCCCATTGCAAGAACGATCAATCTAGTAGGCCAAACCAAACTGATAATTCGAAGAGACTTGCAAAGATAACCAATCATACATAAAAGAATTCAGAGAAGATTCAAATATTGTTCATAGATAAACTTGATCATAAACCCACAATTCATCGGTCTCAACAAACACACCGCAAAACAAGATTACATCGAATAGATCTCCACGAGAATCGTAGAGAACTTTGTATTGAGATCCAAAGAGAGAGAAGAAGCCATCTAGCTAATAACTATGGACCCGAAGGTCTAAGGTAAACTACTCACACATCATCGGAGAGGCTATGGTGTTGATGTAGAAGCCCTCAGTGATCAATGCCTCCTCCGGAGGAGCGCCGGAAAAGGCCCCAAGATGGGATCTCACGGGTACAGAAGGTTGCGGCGGTGGAATTAGGTTTTTTGCTCCGTATCTGATAGTTTGGGGGTACGCAGGTATATATAGGAGGAAGAAGTACGTCGGTGGAGCAACGTGGGCCCCATGAGGGTGGAGGGCGCGCCCAGGGGGGTAGGCACGCCCCCCCTGCCTCATGCTCTCCTGGTTGCTTTCTTGACGTAGACTCCAAGTCCTCTGGATCATGTTTGTTCCGAAAATCACGTTCCCGAAGGTTTCATTTCGTTTGGACTCCGTTTGATATTCTTTTTCTGCGAAACTCTGAAATAGGCAAAAAAAGCAATTTCGGCTGGGCCTCCGGTTAATAGGTTAGTCCCAAAAATAATATAAAAGTGTATAACAAAGCCCATTAATCATCCAAAACAGAATATAATATAGCATGAAGCAATCAAAAATTATAGATATGTTGGAGACGTATCAAGCATCCCCAAGTTTAATTCCTGCTCGTCCTCGAGTAGGTAAATGATAAAAATAGAATTTTTGATGCGAAATGCTACTTAGCATAATTTTCAATGTAATTCTCTTAATTGTGGTATGAATATTCAGATCCGAAAGATTCAAGACAAAAGTTTAATATTGACATAAAAATAATAATACTTCAAGCATACTAACTAAGAAATTATGTCTTCTCAAAATAACATGGCCAAAGAAAGTTATCCCTACAAAATCATATAGTCTGACTATGCTCTATCTTCACCACACAAGGTATTTAAATCATGCACAAACCTGATGACAAGCCAAGCAATTGTTTCATACTTTTGGTGTTCTCAAACTTTTTCAATTTTCACGCAATACATGAGCGTGAGCCATGGACATAGCACTATATGTGGAATAGAATGGTGGTTGTGGAGAAGACAAAAAGGGAGAAGATAGTCTCACATAAACTAGGCGTATCAATGGGCTATGGAGATGCCCATTAATAGATATCAATGTGAGTGAGTAGGGATTGCCATGCAACGGATGCACTAGAGCTATAAGTATATGAAAGCTCAACAAAAGAAACTAAGTGGGTGTGCATCCAACTCGCTTGCTCACGAAGACCTAGGGCATTTTGAGGAAGCCCATCATTGGAATATGCAAGCTAAGTTCTATAATGAAAAATTCCCACTAGTATATGAAAGTGACAACATAAGAGACTCTCTATCATGAAGATCATGGTGCTACTTTGAAGCACAAGTGTGGTAAAAGGATAGTAGCATTGTCCCTTCTCTCTCATTTTTTTATTTGGGCCTTTTCTCTTTTTTTATGGCCTCTTTTTTTTCGTCCGGAGTCTCATCCTGACTTGTGGGGGAATCATAGTCTCCATCATCCTTTCCTCACTTGGGACAATGCTCTAATAATGATGATCATCACACTTTTATTTACTTACAACTCAAGAATTACAACTCAATACTTAGAACAATATGACTCTATGTGAATGCCTCCGGCGGAGTACCGGGATATGCAATGAATCAAGAGTGACATGTATGAAAGAATTATGAATGGTGGCTTTGCCACAAATACAATGTCAACTACATGATCATGCAAAGCAATATGACAATGATGAAGCGTGTCATAGCAAACGGAACGGTGGAAAGTTGCATGGCAATATATCTCGGAATGGCTATGGAAATGCCATGATAGGTAGGTATGGTGGCTGTTTTGAGGAAGGTATATGGTGGGTGTATGATACCAGCGAAAAGTGCGCGGTATTAGAGAGGCTAGCAATGGTGGAAGGATGAGAGTGCGTATAATCCATGGACTCAACATTAGTCAAGAAGAACTCATATACTTGTTGCAAAAATCTATTAGTTATCGAAAAAAAATATTACGCGCATGCTCCTAGGGGGATATATTGGTAGGAAAAGACCATCGCTCATCCCCGACCGCCACTCATAAGGAAGACAATCAATAAATAAATCATGCTCCGACTTCATCACATAACGTTCACCATACGTGCATGCTACGGGAATCACAAACTTTAACACAAGTATCTCTCAAATTCACAACTACTCAACTAGCATGACTCTAATATCACCATCTTCATATCTCAAAACAATTATCAAGCATCAACCTTCTCATAGTATTCAACACACTCATAAGAAAATTTATATTTATTTTTTCTTTACTAATCTTGGATGCCTATCATAATTAAAGCAAATTACCATGCTGTTTTGTAGGACTCTCAAAATAATATAAGCAAAGCATGAGAGAACAATAGTTTCTATAAAAAAATCCACCACCGTGCTCTAAAAGATATAAGTGAAGCACTAGAGCAAAACTATATAGCTCAAAAGATATAAGTGAAGCACATAGAGTATTCTAACAAATTCCGAATCATGTGTGTCTCTCTCAAAAGGTGTGTACAGCAAGGATGATTGTGGTAAACTAAAAAGTAAAGACTCAAATCATACAAGACGCTCCAAGCAAAACACATATTATGTGGTGAATAAAAATATAGCTCCAAGTAAATTTACCGATGGAAGTAGGCGAAAGAGGGGATGCCTTCCGGGGCATCCCCAAGCTTTGGTTTTTTGGTGTCCTTAGATTATCTTGGGGTGCCATGGGCATCCCCAAGCTTAGGCTCTTGCCACTCCTTGTTCCATAATCCATCAAATCTTTTACCCAAAACTTGAAAACTTCACAACACAAAACTTAACAGAAAATCTCGTGAGCTCCGTTAGCGAAAGAAAACAAAACACCACTTGAAGGTACTGTAATGAAATCATTATTTATTTATATGGGTGTTAAACCTACTGTATTCCAACTTCTCTATGGTTTATAAACTCTTTTACTAGCCATAGATTCATCAAAATAAGCAAACAACACACGAAAAACAGAATCTGTCAAAAACAGAACAGTCTGTAGTAATCTGTAACTAACGCAAACTTCTGGAACTCCAAAAAATCTACCAAAATAGGAAGACCTAGAAAATTTGTTTATTGATCTGCTGCAATTAGAATGAATATTTTTTCAAGTTCTGGTGATTTTTAACAATTTTTTCGTGAACAGAAAGTTTCTGGAATTTTCAGCAAGATCAAATAACTATCATCCAAGAAGATTCTATAGGTTTAACTTGGCACAAACACTAATTAAAACATAAAAACAAATCTAACCAGAGGCTAGATCAAATATTTATTCCTAAACAGAAGCAAAAAGCAAAAAAATCTAAAAATAAAATTGGGTTGCCTCCCAACAAGCGCTATCATTTAACGCCCCTAGCTAGGCATAAAAGCAAGGATAGATCTAGGTATTGCCA
The DNA here is from genome assembly GCF_018294505.1 of Triticum aestivum. Lineage (NCBI taxonomy): Eukaryota > Viridiplantae > Streptophyta > Magnoliopsida > Poales > Poaceae > Triticum > Triticum aestivum. The sequence continues at coordinate 39,823,947 of NC_057799.1, read as the reverse complement.
TAATAATAGGATAGATCACGAAAACTCATTTCATATTCTCTACGTTCAGCAGCAAGTTTTCTTTGAGGCAAGCAAAAGTAATCAAAAGGGCTAAATTTAATGGGACAAGAGTCCCCAAGAACAATTTTGGGAGGTATAGGTTCCTCCTTCGGCCCTTCGTATTGCACAACCAATTCATCATTATAAGCATTCTTCTGACAGAGAATATCCTAGCTCATTATTTAGGATAGCAAAATCATTATTAAGTTCAGAAATTCTATCAACTAGAACATTGGTAGGAACCCTTTTTCTAAGGTTTTCATTAAAAGCAACATAGTCCAGAGATTGAAAACGCATTATTTCCTCTTGATCAAAGAGGATTGCCTCTATGGGAGGACGGCCAGCGTCCACCCTATAGTGCGCAAAGATTTCTTTGGCCTCTTTTATTATAAATCTGAATTCATGAGCCAAGAAAATAGTAGCGGCACGCTCAACAGAAGAATGCTCAATATTAGAAAATTCTAAGAAAATCCTTTGTATGCAAGGATGCATGTGCATAAATTGTCTTTCAAGTTCAACCACAAGCATGGTGATAGCGTCCGCAAGACTACTAGTTCTATGGAGAATAGAACTGCCCATAGAAGGCAAAGCACCGGCACAAGTAAAGAAATCTTGAATAACCCCCTTTCCAATGATATTACCACTACTGATTCGGAATTTTTTTGTATGTAAGATAGGGGGTTCTTCAGCAAGAGCATCAAAATTTTGCATGTTATTATTATTGTCCATATCGACAATAATTTCCCCAATTTCAGACATAACGACATAAAATATAAGGAGCAAGCGAAAAAGGCAAACGGAAAAGAGAGGGCGAATAAAACGGCAAGGGTGAAGTGGGGGAGAGGAAAACGAGAGGCAAATGGCAAATAATGTAATGCGAGGGATAAGGGTTTGTGATGGGTACTTGGTATGTTGACTTTTGCGTAAACTCCCCGGCAACGGTGCCAGAAATCCTTCTTGCTACCTCTTGAGCACTGCGTTGGTTTTTCCCTTGAAGAGGAAAGGGTGATGCAGCAAAGTAGCGTAAGTATTTCCCTCAGTTTCGAGAACCAAGGTATCAATCCAGTAAGAGGCCACGCTCAAGTCCCTCGCACCTACACAAACAAATAAGAACCTCGCAACCAACGCAATAAAGGGGTTGTCAATCCCTTCACGGTTCTTACGAGAGTGAGATCTGATAGATATGATAAGATAATATTTTTGGTATTTTTATGATAAAGACTAAAAGTAAAGAAAGCAAAATAAACGGTGTCAGAAATAGCTTGTTGACGGGAGATTAATATGATGGAAAATAGACCCGGGGGCCATATGTTTCACTAGTGGCTTCTCTCAAGAGCATAAGTATTATGGTGGGTGAAGAAATTACTGTTGAGCAATTGATAGAATTGAGCATAGTTATGAGAATATCTAGGTATGATCATGTATATAGGCATCACGTCCGTGATAAGTAGACCGACTCCTGCCTGCATCTACTACTATTACTCCACACATCGACCGCTATCCAGCATGCATCTAGAGTATTAAGTTCATAAGAACAGAGTAATGCTTTAAGTAAGATGACATGATGTAGAGGGATAAACTCATGCAATATGATATAAACTCCATCTTGTTATCCTCGATGGCAACAATACAATACGTGCCTTGCTGCCCCTACTGTCACTGGGAAAGGACACCGCAAGATTGAACCCAAAGCTAAGCACTTCTCCCATTGCAAGAACGATCAATCTAGTAGGCCAAACCAAACTGATAATTCGAAGAGACTTGCAAAGATAACCAATCATACATAAAAGAATTCAGAGAAGATTCAAATATTGTTCATAGATAAACTTGATCATAAACCCACAATTCATCGGTCTCAACAAACACACCGCAAAAGAAGATTACATCGAATAGATCTCCACGAGAATCGCAGAGAACTTTGTATTGAGATCCAAAGAGAGAGAAGAAGCCATCTAGCTAATAACTATCGACCCAAAGGTCTGAGGTAAACTACTCACACATCATCGGAGAGGCTATGGTGTTGATGTAGAAATCCTCCGTGATCAATGCCCCCTCCGGCAGAGCGCCGGAAAAGGCCCCAAGATGGGATCTCACGTGTACAGAAGGTTGCGGCGGTGGAATTAGTTTTTTTGCTCCGTATATGATAGTTTGGGGGTACGTAGGTATATATAGGAGGAAGAAGTACGTAGGTGGAGCAACGTGGGCCCCACGAGGGTGGAGGGCGCGCCCAGGGGGGTAGGCGCGCTCCCTGCCTCGTGCTCTCCTTGTTGCTTTCTTGATGTAGACTCCAAGTCCTCTGGATCACATTTGTTCCGAAAATCACGTTCCCGAAGGTTTCATTCCGTTTGGACTCCGTTTGATATTGTTTTTCTGCGAAACTCTGAAATAGGCAAAAAACAGGAATTTGGGCTGGGCCTCCGGTTAATAGGTTAGTCCCAAAAATAATATAAAAGTGTATAACAAAGCCCATTAATCATCCAAAACGGAATATAATATAGCATGAAGCAATCAAAAATTATAGATACGTTGGAGACGTATCACCGAGCGCACCAAGGCCGGTGGACGACGGCGAGGCCCCAGACTGGAATGACCCGGAGATGGGGAAGACGGGGCAGTGGAGTCGCGGATGGAGAGGAGTGGGAAACTTGACTGGTTCGGGTGCGCGGCAGCACAGCCGCGGTGCCGCCCACGGGAGACAGGAGCAAGAACAGAGGTTGAAGAAGGAGCACGGCTGTTGGATTAACATCCAAAGGTCCAGCTGCTAGAATCATTTGTTGATTAAGTTGACAAAGCCCTACGTATACGTCCGCTTAGTAGGCCCACAAGTCAGCCACCAAATCTAACGGGTCCCAGCTGTCAACGGGAGGAATAATTTTTTTCGCATAACAAGGAGGCACTTCCTTCTGTGCGAAGATATAGCCGGTGGGTCCCAGCTGTCAGGTGGAGGGAACATTTTTTTCAGCTTAATAAGGAGGAACTTTCCTTGCGTGCGACCATGAACTCGTGGGTCCCAGCCGTCAGGCTCTCCACGTATAGTCCTCTTCCGATGACCCTCGTTTGTTGACCACGCCGCACCGAGCGCAGCAAGGCGGTGGACGACAGCGAGGCCTCGGACGGGAACGACTCGGATGGGAAGACGCGGAAGTGGAGTCGCAGATTGAGTGGAGGAGAAGGGTTATAACTGGTTCTGGTGCGGCGTGGGGCTGCAGTCAGTGGAGAATAACAGGAGGTGTGGAGGGGTGAAGGGATAGCCTGGCCGGCGGTGGGGTAGCGCTTCGCAGTGATGCGTGCTAAGCAGAGCCGCTAGCCGCCGGAGGCCGGACCAGGCGGTTCCGGCGACGCTGGAGGAAGAAGTCGAGAGATTGAAGGTGCATGCCGACCAAGTTGACAACGCCCTGCGTAGGCTTCGACCTATTGGCCCACATGTCAGCCTGCAAAAATGTGGCATATATTTAACCCATGTTTTCTAGAATGTACAGTCCATTTGCTGGGCTGGGTGAACAAATAATTTCGCGTCAATGCGGCCCAGTTATATTATCTAAGAAATCCCAACCCATTTGCACTTCCTTCAAGTACACGAATTAGCTGGGCTCGTTATATATATAATGTTATGTTAGAAGGAGCAATTAATATCAAAAAATAAACCGCAGAGGCACATTTTTTATATACATAATTAACAAATTAGCGAGTTATTGCTCAAAATAAAAATAAGCGCGTTATTATTACATTGGTCCTTAAAATCTTCGCAAGCTTTTCTACGCAATCACCAGGATTTTCCTTGCCTGTGAGTCAAAAACAACCAGGATTTTTCCTTGCCAACTTCTGTTAAACATTTACTTTTATAAGTTAATAACACGTGGGATGTTTTTATAATGTATATATAAGTCTCTATAAAATATACGATAATAGTAATAATATAAATATATATAATGTGGTTAAAAAAATACATTGGGCTACCGATCTTTAAGAAAAAGCCCATAGGCCGGTATGGACCTCAAAAAATAAGTTGAAACCACTATCACCGTATGTCGTGGGCTACGCATGTTAAAATACAAAACGTAGGCCTAGCTGATACTTGTTCGCCCTCTGGAAAAAAATGATACCAGATCCCCGAGCGAACTGGATTAAAGAGGGGGCCGGCGGCACGACTGAAGAAGCACATCAGGAGCGATTTTTTTTCTTCAGTGGATGGCTCTCAATGGCGTTTTTTACTTGCCTCTGCACCATACAACTTGTATTTTTAGCCTCCCAATCCATGGTGGACCAGTAGCCCATTTGCTGGGCGGGCTAACCTACAAAAACCAGCACTCGATTTTTCATCAAGCTCTAAAAACAACGCAGTACTATGTTTGTTTTGAGGCCGAAAACATTACGGCAAGACAGAGCAAAAGATTAAAAAGAGCTGATGCGCCGTTGCTACCCTAACAAAGTAGGTGCAATTCTTCTCGGGAAGAAGGTGTGCCGTTGACACCCACACGTCACATACCCCACAGTAAGCATACTAACAAGTTCACACACAAGCACAACAGAAAAGGTAAACATTCGTATCAAACTCAGGTTCACAAGACACGTTCATATTCATAGCCAACATTCACGATCAACAACTCAAAAAGATTCATATATACACAAGTTCAGCATGTCTATGGATCCAAATGATTGATAGATCACACAACAATATTCATAGATAATTCACAAAAAGATTCGGATATACACATGTTCAGTATGTTTATGCATCCAAATGATTGAGATCATAGCCAATATGATCCATGGACGAACTTTAATTACCTAGGGTACAGACCGGTAAATGGTGTTCAGTCGGAGGTACTTCTTGCTAAAATTAATGCTTGCACGAGTAAATTTCGAGTACATAAGAGGCAGCACAGACAATCTGAACTTTGCTTGTAGGTTTATCCTCAAATAGTGGCCTCGTGCCGAGGGAGGTTTGAGCAACTTGTCCACTACTTTCATCCAACTAGTTTACTGGCTCATCTTGGTCATGTAGCTCGCCAAAATTCTACATTGGAGACGAGAAAGGAGGCGGTTGAGAAAATGAACCACCCAAATTTTTTGTGTAGTTCAACTGAAATGGAGCATCCCTGGCGTGCAGACTGATTAAGTGCCAGATGAAATATACGCGTCAACCAACTTGTCAGGAATCTTTAGACTCCATGCCATACAGTTCGCTACCATATGTGTCGATAACCAAAAGGCACAAGTTGGGACCAAAGACCGGACTGCGTTTTTCTGGGCTATGCGCCAAGCAATATTTTTGGCGTTCACTCTCCTAATACTTGGAGTTTGACAATTGGTTGATGCCGGTTGATACTCGAATGAATATAGGCACTTCTTCTTGTCAACATCGATGCTTGTCTGAGTGAACTTTGGAGTACATAGCAGCAACATAAGTGCCTGTCCATCTGATCTTTTTGTGCAGTTCTACTGAAATCACCCGATGTAATGATTTGCCTGCGAGTTCAGGCTCCAAGTTACTCCTTTATGAAATCGGCAAACAGTAGCACAATACCAAATTACCAATACATATGACAAGCACAATAATCAGGATAAAGACCAGTACCAACCTATGTGAGGTAGCATATCAGTTACTATTTCCTTTGACTGGAAACTGAGATAAGCCAAGCGACTGACAACAAAGGAAGAAAGCAAGCCGAGATTAGCGACTAACAGGAAAGGAAGGAAGCTGTCGAGGCAATGAAGCACCCAAAGTTTTTGTGCAGTTCCACCAAAATCGAGCATCCCTGTTGGCACATATATTGAGAGAGTGAGATTACTATAATAGTGGGACTAGTTGATGAAACATACACTAACAAATAGAAGCACCCTCATTATCTTAATGGGTAAAGTTAGCATTCCCTCCCTACTCCACCACATGATTCACCTCCATAGACAAACATACACACGTACATGATTCAGCATAGGGTGCTACTAAAGATTTGTTTAACTCCGACAGGAAAATTAGGCAGCAATAAATTAGTGGTACTTAAGTACTCCTAATTAATTAAGTGAGACCGCAGAAGTTGTAACACCCCGGATGTAATTTTCCATATTTGTAACTCCAACTCTTGCCATTTTCGGCTATGTGTTATGATTTTCCCTTCGTGGTCGGGTTTTGTTTTTCGTTTTGCATTTTGTTCATGTCATGCATCTCATATCATGTCATCATGTGCTTTGCATTTGCATACGTGTTCGTCTCATGCATCCGAGCATTTTCCCCGTTGTCCGTTTTGCAATCCGGCACTCCCACCTCCTCCGGCGCACCCATCTTGTTTCTTTTCGTGAGCGGGTGTTGAACGTTCTCGGAATGGACCGAGTCTTGTCAAGTGGCCTTGGTATAGCACCGGTAGACCACCGGTCAAGTTTCGTTCCATTTGGAGGTCGTTTGATGCTCCAACGGTTAACCGGGTAACCGCAAAGTCCTTTTGTGTGTTGCAGCAAAACCCCCCTCCAAACAGCCCAAAACCCCCCTTAGTCACTTCCATGCTCTAGGTCGTTCGATCACGATCGTGTGGGCGAAAACCGTGCTCAATTTGGAGTCTCCTAGCTCCCTCTACCTATAAAAACACCTCCCCCTCCGAAATATTCGCGGTGCAAAACCCTAGTCCACTTCCCTCTCCGCGGCCGGACGCGTCCGTCGCCGGCCGCAGCCACTCACGGCGTGCCACGTCGCCCGGGCTGCGCCCCACTTCGCAGCCGACCGCGCGGGCCCGGGAGGCCCAGATCCGGCCCCCGCCGGCCCGTCTCCTCCTCCTCCCGCGTGGCACCCCGCCCGTGAGCGCCAGCCGCCGCCCTCCGCCGTCCTCTGCCTCGCCGCGCCGGTGCCCGCCCTCCGGCGACTTCGCCCGCCGGCGCCACCGCCCGCACCCGCCGGCGACCGCGTCCCCGCGGCGCCCCGCTCCTCCGCGCCGCCCTCCGACGCCGCGCCCTCCACCGGCTCCTCTCATTTCTCTCCAACGCCTCCGGCCGCCGCGCCCCTTCCTTCTCCGGCGAGCTCGAGGTCGAGCTCGGCCAGATCCGATCGGGTCAACGAGGCGGTTGACTTCTCCCCTCTCCCGATTTTCTCTAAGTCTTGAATTATTTACAATATATGCTCATGTTCATCGCATCATAACTCACTGCATATAGCTCCGTTTCGTGCGTGTAATATATCGAAATGTTCGTCTCGAGATTCTCTTCATTTTGTTCCATTGTGCCATGTTCATTTGAGTCCATCTTGATGGCCAAATCTCTGGTGCAAGAGTGCTAATTGCTGCTGACTGCTGTCACTTATCAGAATTTGAGGATTTGTTATTTTTGTTGCACTTGATGTGTGCATCTTATGGGCATGAGCTCTACATGTGTTTTAATATATGTCATGCCATCTTTACAGAGGTGTATGCCATGTATTTTTGTGATCTCTGTGGTGACTAGCACAAGCATGCAAACTAGGCTTCGTGATGTTTCTGATTTCAGGGACTTGGTAATTTTACCAAGTCTGTGACTGCTGTTATTTTGTTGCTATGTATCCATGTGTCTACAGAGAGATCCATGCTTATTTTGGTGATGTTCAGTAAGGATGTTTTGTAATATAGTTGTGTTCTATCCATTCATTCCTTTGTGTGCAATTATGGAGTGACATAGCATGTCTTAATCTTGCTCTACTTTTGCTATATAATATTTCTGGCAGATTGTTAACATGATATTCAATTTTGCCAAGGTTGTTGTAGTTGTTTCATACATGCTATGTATTTGCTCTTGCCATGGATAGCTTCATAAACATGCCATCTTGCGGTAGGTATGCTTGTTTTGTCATGCATTGCTTTGTGATGAGTGCATCAAACTCACAAAAATGCCTTCATATTACTGTTTCTGCCATGCTCTGTTTTCTGCTAAGTCCGAAACCTGTTAACGAAACTTGCTATGTTTACATGGTTGCCATCATATCTTATGATCCTTTTTAGCTTGTGGTCAGTAAGGGATTTTTGTCATATGCATTTAGTAGATTCATGAAATGCCTTGTCCTGCTATGTTAAGTTTCTGTAGCATATTGATTTCGTGCTCTGAACATTGCTACCTGATGCTGTTTCAGGCATGTCCAGTAATTTCACCAAGTCCGTGAACCTGATATCTTTTGCACTTTTGCCGTGCTTGTTTGAACCTGTTATGTTGTGATCTAGCTGCAGCTCAGTGTTCATCTTTTGTCAAGCATCTCCTGTAGATTACTGCCATATGCTTTGTTGCTATGTTGGAGTGTTTTCGCATAGTTATTTGATGCATTTTAAGTGCTATCATGCTGTTAATCGCAGAATCGTGTCATTCTTGTTTTGCTTGCCATTTGCAAATCGTGCATCCGTTTCTGGTGATCTTTATATCGGTTTCGACCGAAATCATCTCATCTTTCCAGTGGCATGCTTGGTTTGCCAAGTTACTACCTTGTTCATCATTTTTCTTCCGGAGCACGCATATGCACCGCATATCATATCTTGCATATCATTCATGTTTTGCATCATGCTGCTTGTGCATTTCCCGTGATTGATTGTGGTTCCGTTGCTTGTGTTCTAGTTTTGGGTAGAGCCAGGAGACGAGTTCGTGAATGAGGAACCTGTTGAGTACGCTTACGAGGATCAAGCTTTCGTCAACTCTGAGAACCTTGCAGGCAAGATGACCATACCCTCGAAATCACTTCTATCTTTGCTTTGCTAGTTGTTCGTTCTATTGCCATGCTGCGCTACCTACCACTTTCTATATCATGCCTCCCATATTGCCATGTCAAGCCTCTAACCCACCTTTCCTAGCAAACCGTTGTTTGGCTATGTTGCAGGTGAAGGTGAAGTTTGTTCCTTGTTGGAACATGGATTTTTTTGGAATATCACAATATCTCTTATTTAATTAATGCATCTATATATGATGGTAAAGGGTGGAGGGCTCGGCCTTATGCCTGGTGTTTTGTTCCACTCTTGCCGCCCTAGTTTCTGTCATACCGGTATTATGTTCCTTGATTTTGCGTTCCTTACGCGGTTGGGTGATTTATGGGACCCCCTTGACAGTTCGCTTTGAATAAAACTCTTCCAGCAAGGCCCAACCTTGGTTTTACATTTGCCTCACCTAGCCTTTTTCCCTTGGGAGTCGCGCATCCCGAGGGTCATCTTTATTTTACCCCCCCCCCCCGGGCCAGTGCTTGTCTAAGTGTTGGTCCAAACTAGAGCACCGTGCGGGACCATCCCTTGGCAACTTGGGTTACGTTGGTACCTGTACGCTTCGCTTATCCGGTGTGTCCTGAGAACGAGATACGTGCGACTCCTATCGGGATTGTCGACACATCGGGCGGCTTTGCTGGTTTTGTTTTACCATTGTCGAAATGTCTTGTAACCGGGATTCCGAGACTGATCGGGTCTTCCCGGGAGAAGGAATATCCTTCGTTGACCGTGAGAGCTTATAATGGGCTAAGTTGGGACACCCCTGCAGGGTATTATCTTTCGAAAGCCGTGCCCGCGGTTATGTGGCAGATGGGAATTTGTTTAATGTCCGGTTGTAGAGAACTTGACACTTCACTTAATTAAAATACATCAACCGCGTGTGTAGCCGTGATGGTCTCTTTTTGGCGGAGTCCGGGAAGTGAACACGGTTCTTGTGTTATGTTTGACGTAAGTAGGAGTTCAGGATCACTTCTTGATCATTACTAGTTGTCAATCGTTCTGTTGCTCCTCTTCTCGCTCTTATTTGCGTATGTTAGCCACCATATATGCTTAGTGCTTGCTGCAGCTCCACCTCATTACCCCAACCTTTCCTATAAGCTTAAATAGTCTTGATCTCGCGGGTGTGAGATTGCTGAGTCCTCGTGACTCACAGATACTTCCAAACAGTTGCAGGTGCCGATGATACCAGTGCAGGTGACGCAACCGAGCTCAAGTGGGAACTCGATGAAGATCTTGTTCGTTGTGTTGTTTCTTTCCATGTTGATCAGTAGTGGTGCCCAGTTGGGATGATCGGGGATCTAGCATTTGGGGTTGTCTTCTTTTATTTTGGTTCCGTAGTCGGACCTATGTGTGTACTCTGATTGATGTATGATTTATTTATGTATTGTGCGAAGTGGCGATTGTAAGCCAACTCTTTATCCCATTCTTGTTCATTACATGGGATTGTGTGAAGATGACCCTTCTTGCGACAAAACCACAATGCGGTTATGCCTCTAAGTCGTGCCTCGACACGTGGGAGATATAGCCGCATCGTGGGTGTTACAGAAGTGGAAGGGCTCCCTGGAGGATCGTCTCACACGTAAGGTAGTCATTGCCGGAGCCCTTAAATGGCCTCGACTGAGGCCTCTGGCTTTAGCAAGATCGCCTTGGCACTGTTTACTCTTCTTCTTCTTCCTCTTCATGCTCTGTTTCTCATTCTCCTCACCAGTTGGTGAAACCAAGTACATGATTGGCCTTCTATTTCAGAATTGGTTTTGTCAGTGAGGGAGTACAAGCGTACTAGTAAAAAAATAGCATTATTTTCTCATGGCAGTCGCAAAATAGAGATGAACACATGCATTAAATATCATTCTTACCTAAAGGAAGGTTATGGTGCCAATATGGATGATGAGGATTGGAACACAGATCTCCCTTTGTGCAGTTCCACCGAAATGAACCAACTGTTCTATTCTAACATTCCAGTTAAACAACACAAAAGTTACTTCTTTTAAGAAGAGTTTTGTGCAGTGCACCAAAAGGTCACAACAGCAACCAGGTGAAATGGATATCCCTGTTTGCACAAAACGCTACAGAGGAAACAGTCAGAGTCTCAAACAATTACAGGCAAAAACATTTCGCTAAACTTGCCATGGCTTATAACAGTGGCATGGCTTCATTTTTACCAAGGGCATTAGATTAAGAACAGCTAAATATTTGGTATAAGGGCATGGGACAGTGGGTGCACCAGCAGTCCAGCACCATGTACCTAAACAGGGGCATAAAGTGGTGATTCATAGTTTGTTGCCCCGAGAAACAAACATCCAAGAAACATATCTGGGTTGGTCCCATTTTTGTTCACTCTAGCCACCTACTCCTATGTGTGGATAGCAAATCTAGTCCTGGTCATACCACTGTGTACAACGTTACCCCTATATTTCCCTTTTCGACCAAGAGACCGGTTGGATGACCAGTCTGTACTACTTTCACCCCCTTTCCTTCCTGTTTGTACCAAGTCCGATGTACTAGATACTAAATTCCCACACCCCCACTTTATTTCTTGTTTGAACCAAGTACAAGATTCAACTCCATGAAGTAGCTTTACCTCTAACAATAGAAGAAAAAAAGGTGACATTGGACCATCCGATCGAGAGGGGCTGAGAGGTAGAAAATGATGCACATGCAGCGACGTAGCGAGCTGGGGAAGTAGAGCTAAGGCGGTTTCGAAGGAAGATATACCTGAAGGTCGTCGGGATGTGGATAGGTGGGCGGCGGGAGGCCGAATCCGCCCACACTAGGGCAACGACGAAGGGATCGGAGGACCTCCCGCGCCGGCACTCGGCCAGAGATAACGGTGCGGCCGGCAGTGGGTCTCCTCCCTCGCTGTCGACGACGGCCTAAACGCTGCCTCTCCTCCCCTTCACCGGCGGAGGGGGATACGTCCGGATCTGTAACCAGCGGTGGGGATAGAAAGATAGTGTTTTTTGAAGGGAGAAAGACAGTGTTACCACCCCTATCTTGTTTAGATCTGGAGAGGATGAGAGTGTGTGAATAAAGCAACCCTAGAAAGCAAGCGCGGAGGCTCCAGCCTATATATACGTAGTGGGGTAGTTTTCCTTTTTCACTCCATCAAAACAATCGTTTAAAATTGTGTACTACGTGCCATGTCGCCGTTCTTTTAGTTGTTGATTGTTTTTTGAGATAGCTACCCGCATGTTCCAAGTGGTGTTACGGTGTGCCAGGTCACACTTTGTATCGTTCAAGTCTGGTACAAGTCCCTCCATTAAATGAACAACCACCCCCTCGTAAAAATTGTGAACAAGCACACGGCTAAAATTATCGGAAACGTGGGTTGCCCCAACATGCATTATTATTTATATTTTCTACTCCCTCCATTCCTAAATATAAGTCTTTTTAATTAGCCACACCTAAGATAAGAATTTTTTTATTAGCAGTGAACCCCACATGTCATAGACACAAAAAGTGTGGCAAGATTCCCTTATGCAAGCCAAGTGTGTCTAACAATTTGAGCAACTCAAGTTAGGCAAGTGTGGCAAGTGTGGGAAAAATAATGTGGCAACATAAGACAAACATAGTCACAATCCAAACAGCCCCGTAATTTTTTGTGACATGCATGAAAATTTGGTTAGTTAAATTTATAGTAAAATTTTTGGCAAGGTGCATCAAATCAACACATGCAAGTATCAAAAGGGAAGTCACGGCATGCATGCATGCGTTGTACTCCCTCCGTTTCCAAATATAAGTCTTTTTAGAGATTGCAACAAGTGACTACATACGAAGCAAAATATGTCTACATACATCCGTATGTTGTAGTCCATTTGAAATGTGTAAAAAGACTTATACCGAGTGCAGTGCTTTGATGTGTCGCGTCAACTCGTACAAGACCGAGAAGTTTGATTACTACAACGCCCTCTCGCCTTAACCGCACCTGCCTTTGGCTGCATGACAGGTGGGCCAACCACCTGTTGGGTCCACTTGTCATAGACGCAAAGGCAGGAGCAATAAGTCAATGAAGCTGCGTCCCTCCCTCGCGCATGAGCGTGGTGGCTGGCAGGACTAGTAGGAGCTTTCGCTACACGCTTCTTGACGGCGAACTTGCGGATGGAGTTGACCATCATGTCGTCCATGCGAGAGGTGAAGCCAGCGTCGACGAGGGCTACAACACCGGCGGTCGCCAGCACCATCTCGAAACGCTGCGCGGTGCGGGGCCGCAGGCCGACGCCTTGAATGATTTGGCACAGCCTACTGCCGCTCGCGTCCATCGCCTCCATAGGTGCTTCTGGCTTCTGGTCACTTGGTCTTGGATTGGAGTGAGCAGTGTTGCGCAGAGACTAAGGAGTAGATGGATTGGAGTGGTGGGGCGCCTTTATATGAGAATCCAAACTCTGTTGCATTCAAAATCGTGCTGGCTCTATTCTACTTCTCCAATTAATTCCCTCTGCATGTAATTTGAGGATGCATCAGTGACCGTTCAACGTCTCGGGAACCGCTACCCTCTCCCTCCTTGGCATTCAAGCACCTATGGAGGCGACTGCCGCTCGCGTCTATCGCGTGTCAGGAGACGTTCCCGTCGATGACGAGGTGCCTATGGTGACTTCATAAATTTCAAGATGATAGTACTAGTATACTCAATATTGTGCACTGCGACCAAGGCCGAGAGGAAAACGAGAGAACTACGTATTTATTTACGGTGTAGATTCACTCATTTTGCTCCATATGTACTCCGTCTCGGTGTAGTCTAGTCACTTGTTGAAATCTCTAGAAAGGCAAATACTCCTTTCTGGTTTACAGGGCTATACTAGCAAGTACTACAATAGTGGGCTCACATAGCAATTTTGTCTCATGCAAGAGCCTGGCTATATGGGTGCTCCAAGGTTTGCAACTGCCATGTTCGGGTTGCACTTGGCTCTTCGCCTCTTTGAGAAGACGAACAATGATGTTACTACTACTGCTTCTACAGTATCGAATCCACTGCTGCATGTCTGTCCACCGCGAGCGGGAGGGATAGCTTGTTGTAGTACTATAAGCAAAAGCCTGTCTTCGTCTGTGCGCTACCGCGCGCATGGGCGAGGGAGAAGGCGTGTAGTAGTAAAATCAAGCTTCTCCTCGTTGTACGAGTTAACGCGACACATCATAGCACTGGCCCCACATGGTTGTCTCTAAACTTGGCTGAAAGACCCGCAGTGTACAATACTCCATTTGCTGCAACCTCTAACATTTACCCCACCACAAATTAAAATATATATTCCTATCTTGACCAGATGAGCATGCAAACTAGAATCACCAGGATGACAGGTAGGGCCAGAAGATTATTTTAATCAAAAAATATGGCATGGAGCCGACCCCAACGATTTTAAGCTTACAGGCACGGTACACGCTATCCTAGACTACTCTACACATGAAACTACCACACGAGCGTCCGGGCTGTGCTTGGCTCTTCGCCTCTTCGGGAAGTCGAACAATGATGGAGTACTACTGCAGTGGAGGAGTACTACAGTATGCTTCTGGCCATCTGACACCGATTGAACTGTTGCATGTCCACCGCGTGCGGGAGGGAGAGCGTGTAGCGAACGAAAGCTTCTCCTAGTCTTGCAAGCCACCACGCTCATGGGCGAGGGAGGGATGCAGCGTCATTGACTTACTGCTCCTACCTTTGCGTCTATGATAGCTGGGCCCAACAGGTCGGTGGCCCACCTGTCTTGCAGGCAAAGGCAGGTGCGGTTAAGACGGGAGGGCATTGTAGTAATCAAACTTCTCGGTCTTGTACGAGTTGACGCGACACATCAAAGCACTGCACTCGATATATTTCAATAATTTGCGTTTACCGATGCATTAATTACAACGCATGCATGCATGCCGTGACTCTCCTTTTGATACTTGCATGTGTTGATTTAATGCACCTTGAAGTAGTATGAATATGTGACGGTAATGCTTTGTAATGCCCCGGCCCTAATAAAGCGAGAGATGGTTGTGCACGAGGAGGGCGAGATCATGCAGACGGAACATGGCCCGACGATGGAGCTCTCTATGGTCTCGATGGACCTCACCTTGCTCCGCTGCTCCTTGTGCCTCCGCCCCTTGAAGCCTCCAGTGTATGAGGTTCAAATACACCTCGCCCGTTCGGCTGATCGAGCAAGGTGCAGGTTTCTTGATTGATGTGTTGTTCGATTGATTTGTGCAGTGCAAGGGAGGGCACATGGCTTGCGCGGACTGCCGCGTCGAGCGCCCCGGGAACCAGCGGCAGTGCCAGAAGTGCGAGCGCGGCGGTGGCTTCGACGTGCGGAACACGGCGGTGGACGCCGTCCTCTCCTCGGTGAGGGTGGAGTGCCCGCACGAAGGCTGTGGGCTCTACGTCACTTACAACAAGCTCGCCGATCACCAGAGCGTGTGTCCGCTCGCGCCCTGCAAATGCCCCGTGCCCATATGCGGCTACGAAGGCCCGCCGCCGGTGCTCTCCCACCACATCAGCACCATGCATCCCATGCCCGTGCACATGGTCCAGTACGGCAAGGCGCTCTAGCTGCAAGTGCCACTGTCGGAGCCACGACTCTTGCTGTTTGCGGAGGAGGACGGCCGCACGTTTTTCTTGGTCGGCGGCGTGCGCGACATCGGCGCGCCTATCACCGTGTCGGTCGTCTGCATCAGAGCGGGGCCGTCCCCACTGCCGCACTACGTGGCCAAGCTGTGCGCGAACGTCCCGCCGGGGGAGCCCAAAGGCAGGACCGACGCCGTCAAGGTGGAAATGGAGGTGACAAGCAGCAGGGATCCCGGCGACGTCGCCGTGCAGGAGCTGACCTTCTTCGCAGTTCCGCCCAAGCTACTGGTCGGGGCTAAGCTGGTGTTCGTCCACATTCAGATTGACAAGCTCATGTCCTAAATGATTCTACAGTGCCTTCTGTTTATCTTAGTAATATGCTAATATAGGGGTTAGCTCGGTCTACTTTAGCTTAAGAGATGGTGGGTTTTGGTGGCGATGCAGCAATTACCTCGACATCAGATCAGCAGTGAAAGTAATTTCGAACAGTCGAATGGATATTTTGTGTCTATTGGATATAAAGATCCTTTGGGTAAGAAGTAACAGCTTATATGCTTTTTTTAAACGGAATAGCGATAGTATAATTTTTGTTGACATGCACTAATATTTTTGAAACGGATGTCGGGCTGTAGCTAGAAGGGCGGTTGGGACGCGGCATCGGCCCATACCGCGGTGACCCCCAATTGGGACTCACCGACTGTGGATTTTCTCCCTCGCCGATGTCGACCGCGTCTACGCAGAACATTTTTCCCTTCCCCCAGCTGCGGGATCAGGCCGGATATGTGAAGAGAGGAACCCAAGCAAGCAGGCTTGTAGCTTAGGCTCATGCTAGTGTATATATAGTGGTTTTCTTTTTCTCTCCATATCAACCATTTTATATTGCATACGTGTCATTAAAGAGTGAAATGATGGTTGCTTCTTCCGACTAACTTACTGTGTGATTTGACTGCTCCTTTAGTGGCCCCTACACGTACTCCCCCTACGTGTATGCAACAGTCACACGTACACATGGACGCAAAACGCGCGCGATGCCCTAATGCATGCATGTCCGAGCACACGACGGAACACACACGGTCACGCTCAAGTGCTCAACCTACACGTGCATGCACACACATACTCAGCCAGGGTGAGCTAGTGACCGTATAAACACCGGAAAATGTATATATTGAGCGTAATGAGCGTATTATGAAGTCCACTGACCGTATTTTTACAAATATACAGTGACAAACAGTGTATTTATCTCGTTTGAAATTAAGCCATATTAACCGGAGAGGAGGCAGTATGGACTAGCATTACTTTGTTGTGTCCCGTCAACTTGCCGAACAAGGAGAAGCTTGCAGGACGGGAGAAGCTTGCGCGCGGTGGCTAACAGGACAAGGAGAAACTTTTGACTAATGCATGCTCTCCCTCGCTCAGGCGGTGGACGTGCAAAAGTTAATTCGGTGTCAGATTGCCAGAAGCATACACTATACTAGTACTATCATTGTTCGACTTCCCGAAGAGGAGAACAGCCAAGCGCAAAGATACTATTACTAGGAACCAGATGGAGGAGTGTCTGCACTCTTATTATATTTTTAAAATGTGATAAAGCAATCTTCAACACATTTGGTTCTCTTCGAGGGTTCTCGCATGTGATAATGGAAGTTGATTGCATGGAACACTCACCATAATTCTCGCTTAATTCTGGCTCATATCCTGTTACAAATAGGAGCGCTCGGTAATATTTCCTCTTTTTTTTGTTATTCAGCATGTAAACAGGTCAGCAAACCTTGCGGCGCATCTTTGTGCGAACCGTGCTTCCTGCAGTTTGAATGTGGCCGAGAGCTGGCTTGATGAAACGCCTCGCTTCCTACTTCTTTTTTGCTGGGTACCTCACTTCCTAGTGACCAGTGTCTTGGCTGATCGTCCTAAGAATGCTTATATATGAATAAAGCTCTCTCATTTACCTGCAAAAAAGATTAAGCCATATTAACTGGAAAGGAGGGAGTATGGACTAGCACTACTTTTTGGTGTGTCCCGTCAACTCGCAGAACGAGGAGAAGCTTGCAGGACAAGGTGAAGCTCGATTACGCCTTTTGACTAATGCAATGTACCCTAGCCCAGGCGGTGGACATGCATTAGTTCATTCGGTGTCAGATTGCCAGAGGCATACACTGTAGTACCGAACATGCGGAGTACCATCATTGTTCGACTTCACGAAGAGGCGAAGAGCCAATTGCAAGGTTTAGTAGTACGAGTAGTACTACTACTAGAACCGCATGGTGGAGCCTCTGTACTCTTTTTTTTTTAATCTCTGGTAAAGTACACATTTATTCTGGAGAAGGGTGGAAAACAGCAGCCCAACATGTAATGATGATATCGATCAACCATGCTCAAATATATCTTGGCCTCCGTGCGAGCCCGTTTGTGTGTTCTCGCTCCTCGTCTCTCTCAAGGAACGGCGGGTTAGCCATTTTGCCATCAATTGAGATCGGTTTGCTCACACTCCGGTCCCACATGTCAGTGATATGCCAAGAGGAGGTGCATTAACCGACTGGCCATACGTGTACTTGGTTTTGCACCTTCATACTACTCCTCCCTCCGTCACAGTTTACAGGGCGCGCTTCATTATGATGCATTTCTCTCAATGCATTTCCACCACCAGAGAGACTTTAGACGCATTTGGTTTAATGCTCAATTAATTAGGGCGTAGTAACCGCAATCAAGTCCACAATTTTGTCTCGATGTACTACGGAGTGGAGTAAGTGCATGCATGTGTGTACCCGGGGTGGAAGCACTGCATGCATGTGTGTACGCATTATTTCCTCTAGTAATAGACGCCATGCTATAACTACCAATGCTATTTTTCAGCCCGATCGCTAGTCGCCTTGGTCCCAGAGATTTTTTTTCTTTTTCTGAAGCGCGCTCTATAAACAGTGACGGATGAAGTAGTATGAGCGGATTTAAAGAAGAGCGTATTGATGGTTGCTTCTTCCGAGCAACTTACAGTGGGAAAGGTGGGGCTTATGATTTGACTTCTCATTACTCACTATTAATGCGGCGCAACGACCGGGCTGAGTCTCCCATGAAGCTGTGCACTACCCCCTCGGTTCTTAAATATACTATGGAGTATTTGTCTTTCTAGAGATTTCAACGAGTGACTACTCAAATATTTGTCTTTTTAGATATTCAAATGGACTACTACATACGGATGTATATAGACATATTTTAGAGTGTAGATTCACTCATTTTGCTCCGTATGTAGTCACTTGTTGAAATCTCTAGAAAGACAAATATTTAGGAATGGAGGGAGTACACATACGAAGCAAAATGAGTGAATCTACACTCTAAAATATGCCCATTTGAAATTTGTAAAAAGATCAATATTTAGGAACGAAGGAGTATAATTTTGTGCATGGCACATGGACCCGGATGCCGAAGAGGATTCTGGCAATGCTATCAAGCTTCCAGCATTTTTTTACATAATTGACGTACTATACAAATAATTTTCCAGCGACATGAAACTGCACAATGGTGTGAGCTTTCAGCTTTTGTTTCGTGTGTCTTGCCATCGATGCTCTTTCGGAAACAATAAAAAACTAACTTCCTTGCTAATGCATCTCAATTATTAGCAGATCAGAGCTAATATTTACATCACAACTGAAGACAAAGTTGTGAGAAGGTGTTAAATTAAAATTGATCCATGCTTTCATTGGCAGCAACGTCCCTCCATCTCTGTCTAAATCAACAAGGCATGTTGGGAAAAAAGTAGCTGTCTGGAGCATGCAACATTCCGATCATTTTGGGCAGTTCCACTAAAATAGAGCTGAGCGTCCCTGTTCCAAAGATATTAAGTGTGATTACGATAATAGAGGACTGCTGATGAAACAATAAACACACAAATAGAAGCCGGTCACCTTTGCAGTCTCTCTTAAGACTAACTAGTTGGAGAAGATTAGGCTCGGAGTTGGATGAGGAGGATAGAGCAAAACCAATCTCCCTTTGTGCAGTCGCACTGAAATGTAGAGACGTTGCCCGTGTGACATTTTGGTAGAACTGCACAAAACACTCTTAAGAAAAAAGTGATTTGTGCAGTTCACCAAAAGGTCGCAATAGCAACGAGGTGAAATGGATAGCCCTGTTAGCAAAAAAGAGGTAGGAAGGAAACAATTACTGGCCAATAACAGTTGATGACACATGCGACGACAAAAAAGAAGCATATTCCTTGTCCTAAGGGAAGATAACAACACGGTTGTGTTTGTCTAAAACGGTGTGAGGACGAGATTGCAATATGGAAAGGACGCCGGATGAGCTACATTTTGGGCAAAGAACTATGGAAGATCCACATGCAGCGACGTGGAAAGACGGGCAGTGGAGCAATGCCAGAGGGGATACCTGGAGGTCGTCGGGATGTAACTAGGTGAGCGGCGGCGGGCGTAATCTGCCCATACTGCGGTAGCGAGCAGGTGGCGTAGGCCCTACCACACCGGAGCTTGGTTAGAGAGAACGGCGTGTACCGCAGATCGGGACGTGCTGCCTCGTCGCCGTCGAACGCAGAAACGATGCACGTCCTCCCTTTTCGCCGGCAGACGGGATGCGGCCGGATCAGTGACCAACCGTGAGAGAGAGAGAGAGAGAGGCCACCGCAGCTCACTCTGTGCATTTGAAAACCGAACCGAAAAACCATACCGAAAATAAACCGAACCGAACCGATTTTATGGTGTTTATGGTTTATGGTTTCGGTATGGTATGAACTTTTCATACCGATTTGAACTTTGGTTTTTACGGTATATACCGAAAAACCGAACGGTTAACCGAATAAACCGAAGTGACAAATAAATTTATATTTCTTGAGATGAACAACCATACAAGTTATCCTCTTTCTTGTACATGAGTCAAATTCACTACTAAGCACGTAAATTTTTCTCGTAACATAGTCATTTTTCTCTTTTTAAAATGCTAAGCATGTCCATAACCATCAACAGATGAATCAATGCATGCATATATACTTATATATATAGTCATATACTATTTGTGTAAAATAGTATGTGTTTTGAGTCATAAATTTGCAAATTGTTAGTACGTCATTTTCAAATTCGCGTCAACTTTGGTTTTTATGGTATATACCGAAACCATACCGAAATAATTTGGTATATACCGAAACCGAACCATATTTTAATTTCATACCGTATTTACCGAAGTATTAATACCGTATAAACCAAAAAACCATATAAACTGAACCATGTAAACCGAATAAACCGAACGTACAGGGTGAACCGCAGCCTTGTTTGAGATACTCTGAAGAGAGACAAACCAGGCAGGCAGGCTCCATTGTATATAGTGGAGCGGACTACCTTTTTCTCCATAAAAATCGTTTTATATTCTGTGTACGTGCCATTGAACGATATAACTTTATTTAAAAATAACGCGCCAACGCATCAAGACGGACTTTGTTTCGTGCACGCGTGGTACAGGACCTCCGTAGGTAAACAACCGCTACACGCATTCAAATTAGTACGTGGTCTGCCATTTCGTACAGAAATGAGCTCCACCGTGTACCCGCGCGGGTGTGGCTGGGCACGAAGCGTGAGTACGTGCACGGTGCACCTATTCTCTTCTTGTATACGTACACCACCTACGTGCGGTTGTGTGAGAGAGATACAAACGTAGAGAGATATAGTATGTGGGTTCGTGAGAGTTTTTTTTGGGGGGGGGGTCAATCAAAAAATGTAACATATGCAATGTGTGTGAAATAGAGTCCTGGATATATCATATATATAGAGGGGGCGATCCACGAGAAGAGAGTGGAGGTATCATCGGCTTGAGGTGTCCATAGAATCAAAGAGAGGG
The DNA here is from genome assembly GCF_018294505.1 of Triticum aestivum. Taxonomy (NCBI): domain Eukaryota; kingdom Viridiplantae; phylum Streptophyta; class Magnoliopsida; order Poales; family Poaceae; genus Triticum; species Triticum aestivum. The sequence goes on along the minus strand of NC_057799.1, from coordinate 39,802,857 downwards.
ATGATGTGTGTGTGTGTGCGCGCGCGCGATCGATAAAGAGTGCCATCGAATTTGTGTGTGCCCACGTCAAAGATATAGAGTGGCTGGCCTATTGGAACGTGAGAGGGGACAGGTACAATTTGTCTCTGTGGCATGGATACCTACCTACAGCGCTCGACCATGGGTGTGTGGTGGGGGGGGGGGAGGGAGGCCTAATTAACTATAGAGGTACAATGGCTGGTATATGTGTGGAGGAGGAGAGAGGCCTACCTCATGTATTAAGGGAGATTGATCTACCTCATGTATTAAGGGAGATCGATCGGCATCCATGCATATGTGTAGGAGAGGAATAAGGTTGGGAGAGAGACAGAGCTAGAGTGTTGGAGGGGGTGGTAGTGGAGTTGCTTCTAACAAATGGTGGGATAGGCTTGCTAGACAACCGGAGGGCACGCCTGCAATATCAATAAGAGAGGGGAAGGTTGCCTATTTGTGCACGTGCGTGTGAGAGACGGGTCAGGAGGCATGCACGAATGATGAGGGGGACGATATGGCTATGGTAAGAAGACGTAACTACATAGGAAGATCAATCGTCCTTTGTCAGAGAAAGAAGGGAGATAACTTGTGAGGTACGTCGATCGATGGGGGGGAATAGTTAAAGTCGACCTAGGTATATGTTGGGAGATCGATCAGTATACATGCATGTGTGTGTTAGAAGCAAATGAGGCACGGGGAGAAGGATAGAGAGAGAGGAATGCATCTAGGAGGTGGTGCGAGAGTCATACTATATCGAGGGGGAAGGAGTGTGCAAGTACGAGATCGATGAAAAGAGTGGTGGGAGTGAGGCATGGACGGTGATAAGAGAAGAGGGGAAGCTTGTGTTTGTGCTAGGCACACCTGGCTAGAGAGCCATATCGATCGATGTGTGTCGTAAAGAAGGAGCTGGGAGGGCTACACACACTGTGGGTGAAGGACCTAAAGTGAAAAGACGAATTTGCGCGATGGAGCTAGAGAATGCTGGGGGAGGGTGAGAGGGATGCAGGCATGTGCATGCACGAGAGAAAGTTAGCGCTAGCTACAAAGATAAGAGGATTGTGTGGGTGTAAAAGACGAATAGAGATCATACTTCATTATAAAAAGCGAATTCGGATATTTGAAGAATTTATCATAGTGTTTTAAACCGACGCATGTGTGAATACATATAATGGTGATACACATGGTGTGGTTATGAACATGTTATACTACATATAATATATTTTATCTCTACTCTTATAAAAATGGACTTGTTGATGATGGTGTGTGTGCCATCCTGCAATATAGGCCGTCCGATTTATATCTGACGGATAGGAAGGAAACTATGGCAATTTTGAAAAAAGATACCCACACCCCTCTCCATATTTGCAAATTAGGCCTCCCCTTGATCATGTTGATGTTTTGTGGAACGCATGGGCATCTTGCTAGTACTACGTATAATATATAGAACATTGATCATAATTTGGGCTAATGTGTGGCTTTTGCAGCTCAGGTCTAAATACTTGTAATAATGTAGGGGGCGGGGCACTATACTATGTGTGATGAACACGGTGTACGTATGGAACATGGTTTAGATTATGAATATATAGTTAGTAAATGTACTATTATTTGGAATCAACATCAAGTGTATTCAAAAAATAGAATTTGAGTTCATGTAGTACACATAGTTCATATCTATCTCTATGGTAATCATGTGGTGTGTTATTAAGGTAATACACGAATGATGGTTGAAGTTGGCAACAATCATGATTGTAGATTCTTATTGAAATAGAGAAACGAATTCAAATTCAGTTCGAATTGCAACAGTAGTATAGACATTTGGAATGCACTAAAATGTTGGTATGAGTAGGTTACATGCATTATACAGCAAGCGAAAAAATTTAATTGGACATAACATGGATTCATACTCCCTCCTTCCATCTATACAGGGCGTAATGTGTTTTTTAAGACCGCCTTTGACTATTGACAAGATCAATAGTACATGACATGCACAATGTGAAAATTATGTCATTGAAAGAAACTTTCACAGACGAATTTAACAGTGTGCTTTGTGTAAGTTGCATGTCATATATTATTGCTCTAATATTTGGTCAAAGTAAGCATCGAAAAACTCATTAGGCCCTATATAGATGGAAGGAGGGAGTAGCTTTGAATAACATTTTTATAATAAAACAGGGCAAGACTCTCTCTTTGTGTGGTGTGAATAGTTTTATTTTTTTGTTTTCTTTTTGGTTGAGGGAAGTGCGAATTGATTTGATACGTACAAGTACAATATTACATGTTAGGTTTGTCCCTAAAATTCAAACTACGCCTTGTTATATCCCGAAAATTCAGATCTCGTGCTCCCAAAACTGGCGCCTTCACAACCCGCGCCTTGCTATCCCGATTACAATGCGCGCGAAAACTCCCTCCAGCTGTCAAATCCCGACAAGCGAAATCTCCCTTCTAACCCTGAGCCGAAAGGGCCGCTAGTTCAAATCGATGGGGGGTACATTTGTAACACACCCTACGTTTTGGACAAGCGCGTCCCTAAGTCATGGTTCACCCCCTCCCATCGCCTCCTTTTTGCCATTCGAAATCGCAGGCTGCCATAACCTCTCCGCTCCAACCGCGAAACCCCACCCTCCTCCGTCCGCCACCTCACCGCTGCCCAGCCGGAGCCTCTTCCCCGACGATGTCGTCCACCGCAACAACTCGACGTCCCTCGTCCACCTCCCCGGATGAGGATCCTCGTCCATCTCGTCGTCCCGCCGGTTCAGCCGCCCCGTCCTCCACCTCCAAGGAGCTGCTCTGACGATCGCCTCGTCTATCGCGGCTGCTCCATCCCCACAGCGCTGCCTTAACCTGCTGCACCGAAACCGCAGCATCCTCACCGACTCCTCGGACGAAGCCGATGCCTACTCGGCGCCACCAAAGAGGTTGTACACGCATCGCATCACACCTTCTCCTTAACTCGACCTCCCGGCGCCCACGGTGCTCCATCCCGCACCCCCATGGAGCGGCTACCTTGAAGCCGGCGCCGCGGGCGACATCTCTATGGCGGCTCTCCCCCAGTGCGAGGCCCCTTCGGCAGCGGCGTCCATACCAGCCGGATCTGCTACTGGTGCTTCGTCTCTTGCTCGCTCGCGCTGCTCCTGCTGCTCTGGCTCTCGCTCGATCGCTCGCTCACCCATTTGTTGCTGCTCCGGCTCTCGCTTGCTCGCTCGCGCTGCTGCTACAGCTCTCCCCCTCGCTCGTGCTGCTGCTCTGCTCCGATTTAGCTACACTTCAATCGACCGAATCGACTTTTGGGTCAGTCGATTTTCAAGGGGTGGGGGGGGCTCGCCAGAGTTAAGGAAGAACCACCCGTAGCGAGGATGGGGGCTCGCCGGAGAGGTACCCCACTATCTATCTTAGGGTCCAGGGTGAGGGCGGGGGGCCTAGAGGGCTGGCCGGGGCGGCGGCGGACCGGCGGTGGGGAGTTGTTTTGGGGCGGCGAGGCGGCGCAGGGGCCGGCGGTTCGGCCGATGGTGGCTGGCGGCTCAGGGGGGTGCAGGTTGAAGATGAACTGCAGGCCCTCCCTAAACTACATGTCAAGTGCCTCTCTACTACCATTGCGTTCAGTTTCTACAGTAACATTCAGATTCCACAGCAAATTTCAGTTTCGACAATTAAGTTCGGAGTCAACAGTTTTTACCTCATCTATTGTAGTCAGGTGGTTTTTGGTGATGTAAATTTTACATCATCTATTGGAGATGCTACTAGAATCCAACTTGAGATTGACGATGTCTGTGTTGTGCAGCTTCAGCCTTGACGTCTTACGGCTCACCGGAGCTGCTCCAACGACAGAACGATCCATCACAACAGAGCAGTGCCCTGGACGCCGTCTACAGATTCCTCAAATCCTCCTCCACACCTCCGACAGCCACCTCTGCCTCAACTGCTTCAGCGACCAACCCAATGATGCTGGGGTCGACACGGCTACGGCAAAGAGGTTGTACACTTGTTGCATCACTTATTACTATACATTCATGCCGATCCATTAGGGCTATTTTGGTTCAACGGAAAAACATAGCAATAGGGAATTTTCCAATGGCACTCTACTATTCAATTATTCATGCATTTTGTTGAAAGGAATGAAGCAAAACATCCACCTGGACCTACTTTTCAAAATCCTATGCATGAAAACAAGACCAAGTGCATTAGTGGCAGAATAACATTCTAACTGTACACGCTTTCATATGGTTTCACTTTATTTTGGCCATGTTTCTTTGCATTCCTCTGCTCTTCCAATTCCTATAAACCAAACACCCAAGTTGACAGAAATCCTGTGTTTACAAATGCTCTGTTTACCATGTGCATTCCTATCCTATTCCGGTGTTTTTCCTATCCCTGCGTTTTTAGAATCATGCAAGCCAAATGAGCCCTTACAGAATTACTTCAGTTACAGGTAGGTGTCAAAGGAAACTTTGTGTGGTTTGTCCTGCTCCTGCCGCGGTGTCGTCCACCTCACCTGAGCTGCTCCATCGACAGAAATATCCACCAAACCAGACATACGACTCCTGACCGTCTTTCGCCGCCTCAGATCTCCTTCCCTGCCGCCGGCACCCACCGCAACGGCATCACCATCATCGACTCAACAGATGAACCTGAGGAGTACACGGGTCCATAAGAGAGGTCGCACTCTTTTGTTTCTGCTTATGTTATGCATTGCTTAAAATTACCTGCTACTTTATCGTCATGTTCACCTCTTGGACTCCAAGTCAGGTCCAAAATAATGTTCAAACTTGAGTTCTAAATTAGTTGTGGGGCACATATCGAGGAAGCGATGAATAGTATCTCTGTCTAATATCTGGTTCACCTAGGGTATGCCTATGTTGTTCATCTTGGGTGGGAAACAAATAGTAAAGCAATCATCATCTGTCTTTTTATTAAATTAAAGCAATCATCAGCCTGCTATCATTATTTTTGGATCCATCCACTGGTTGTTACCATCACTCTAAATTTCTTCATGCTCTCCTTACATAATCTCACCATATTTTTTTCGTATGCATGTCAGATATTGTACACAGTCATGCTGAACACGTAGAGAAAAAGAGAAGAGTTTTGCGCGGCAATACAATGTCATGCAGACATCGCTCCATGGTGGGTTCAATGGCAAACCCTCCCCACCCCTCTCCAGATTGTAATCCAGAGGAAGATACCTGTTCTGAGGCGGATTCAGACGCCACTGACCACTCCTATTTACCCCTCAAGGTGTTTGCTCTACCTTGGCATGATGATGTTAGTCATATCATGCATATGTTGCCTTGCAGTGCCTATTTTTGATATCATATATGTCATCTGCTTAGTTTAGACATGTTCTGTAATGCCACCTGTTTAGTTTCTATATCATATATGGGAATTATGCAGTCTCATGTCTTTTAGCCAGCCATAATATATGTGAAATGTGCAATGCCATCCTGTTTAACAAGGCATCATATATTTGAATGATATCTTGCCCATCCTTTTCTTCATTACATTTCCATTTGTCGACAATGTTTGTACATTAAACTACTCTTCCTGTGAATCAGCCATTTGGGTGGGAGATTGAAAAATCTGGAGTGAAAACAAGGCCTTCAGAGCAGACAGTGCTACCTGTCGAAGCAGATCTCTTGTTGGGTCCCGATAGCTCCTCGGAGATGGATTCAGAGACAGATGACCAGTCCTATTCCCCCACCGAGGTGTATGCTCTAACTTGGCACGGTTATATTGCTCATATCATGCATATGGTGTCTTGCATTGCATTGTTTAGACATCATATACACAATATTCAACACCATGTTCTTAGTTCAGACATCATATCTAATGCCCTCTATGGTGGAGATAGCACCCCGGTTGTACATGCACGAGAACCAGCCCTACCACACATAGCCCAAACTCTCGCAGATTGTACCCCTACTGCGATGGACAGAGAACCAGCTTCACCCAATCTAACCCCAACCCCAGCAGATAGTAACCCAGTTCATGTTGACACAGCACCATCTCCACCACAGAGCTCCCAAACAAGAGCAGTTAGTAAGGCATCTCCAGTGCCCAAAGGGCCAGTACTACCACGGCAAACCCCAACTCCACCAGTTAGTACGCCTATTCCTGTGGAGGAAGCACAACCAGCTAGTCGTAGTTTAGCATCTATCGCATTTGATGTTGTTAAATCGTATGTGCGTATCTTCCCATCTTGGAAATATTATACTGAAGATGAAGGAAAATGCCAGTTGCAGGTGTTTGTCCAGGAGTTATGTGTAAGTAATGTTATTCATGGCAATTACTTTGCTTTGTCCCATACGTCCTACCTCCATGATGCTTATAATACAGCAAATTTTCCCATTTTTCTCTATAGAGAAGGACCGATTTGGAAACTCGGGATGAGGTAACCTGTGCTAATACCTCTGCTATCTTCAAGAATGCTTGGTGGCAGTATCAGAATTACCTGTAGAAAACGTACTTCACCAGCAAAGAAACTCATCAAATTCCCTTACGTTCTCCTGAGACACATTTACTGGACGATGACTGGGAACGCCTTGTTCTATACTGGTCCTGAACCAAGAATGTGGTAAGGTCTATGAGCTCATTTTCTATTTTCAAGTACTATATTCTTGTGTCTTGATGTACTCTGTTCATGTAGAACAAGTGCCTGAACCTGAAGAACAACTGTTCTAATTTAAGATTCCATTGCTATCATAGTTCAAAAAAGCGCTAGGCGTTAATTGCGCGTTTTGCCACCGCCTTGCGCTTTACTGACCAAAGCGCATGCTTATGCGCAGTTATGCACAGATTAAGCGTAGTTATGCGCAATGCGTTTCACCAACGCCTAGAGCCTAGGCGCGCTTAAGCACTCGCTTAGGTCCGCCTTTTTTAACTATGATTACTATCGTGCATACTGCTTTGCTCTTGTATCACTATATTTACTCATACAAACTTATTTTTAAATTGAAGGATCCAATCGAAACTCCAATGGAACAGCAGGTCTGTTCACGCATGTTTCTTTAACAGGCTTGCTCTTAATAGCTCTGTCGATTTCAATTTCAATTGTGTATACAGTTGACTTCTCATATCATGCACATTACTAGCATCACAACAGAGCCAATAGTGTTGTTGTACATGTAGACCCGTGGTACCCATCTGAAATCTTGTTGTGCCGTGTAGTTTCCCATGCTTTGTATTCTTTCACTGCTGCTTTGTCTTGAACTGATATGATTTGAACCGTGTCTCTATTTTGATTTGGCAAGACAATGCAGTGACCATAGGACATAGATATATGTTTGTTTGATGCTTTTATTATGTACTGGTACTTGGCAATAGAAGACTTGGTAGTTTAATCTTGTCCACTTACTAATGAACTGGTTCACCGAAATGAGTTTCATATACTAGTACATGCTAAACCTGTTATGTGTCTGCTTGTTTCTTCTTTTAGAATGCTGACAGAATATTGGGGAAGAGTGCCTTATTAAGCAATGGTAAAGGAAGTAATGCAGATAAGGTTCAGGATAGTGACACATCCTTGTTGGTCTCCAACAAAGCTGATAAAACAGCTAAGGAAGACTATCTCGAAGACAGTGAGACAACCCCAAAGTCCTGTCTTGGTTTAGTGTTCGAGTTACTGGCCACTACCGCTTGCACAAGCTATTCAAACTCACGGTATGAATCAGTTCGGTTTCTTGAGTCTCAACTACAAGCTGAAAGACATCGATCAGCTGTGCTGCGACAAGAAGTGGAAGGACTGCGGAAGTCCCTGGAGCATTCAGATGCATACTTTCTGGTGCAACAGCAAGCGTTGGAGGATTTTAGCGCCAAACAGGACAAAGCTAATAAGCTTGCTAAGCTTATTGCCAGCATGGCGGATACCCAGGATAACGTTTCTTGAGCTCTTCCGAAGTTGTTTTAGTTATGCTCTTGTTTTGCTGCCGCGTTTTTTTGCACTGGTGGCCAATTTTGACGGCCAGTGTATGTAATATGCTGCTTTGTTCCCTATATTTGCACTAGTGGCGAACTTTGATGCCCAGTGGATGTAATATGTGTAATAGCGGTAATAGGCCAGCGTTAATTGCTTGCTTATTTATTTCCTTATTCTCTTGTTTAGTTGTTTGCTTGTAGTCACTGCAGTTCTTTTTCTATGTTTTTCTAGTGGCCACAATAACCTTTTTTGGAAACTAGGCCAAAATAATCATGGCAACACATGGACTGTTGTAACCATGGGCCTCCCACGGGCCGTATGATCCATGGGCCTTCTACGGGCCGTAGGATCCATTGTCCTTCTATACGGGTCGTAGGATCCATGGGCCTTCTACGGGCCGTACGATCCATGGGCCTTTTATGGGCCGTAGGATCCATGGGCCTTCTACTGGGCGTATCATCATTTCACCAATCATGGGCCGTACTATTCATGGACAATAACGGGCCGTTAATAGGCCGTATTTGATAACTCTATGAAAACAGCCCAACGGGTTTTTTTACATGAAAACGGCCCAACGTATTAACGGGCCACAAATAGGCCGACTGTAACCACGGATTGAATTAGGCCCACAGGTAGAAAATGACAGTAACGTGCCGTAAGTAAACGAATGCTGGAAATGAGCCCAAGAATAAATGGGCCCTAAGAAGGCCGAAAGATAACATGGGTTGGAAACAGCCCAACGGAATAATGGGCCGTTAATGGGTATAAAGTGATACACTGTTCATTACGGGCCAGTTTTACCACGGGCCGTTAAGGGGCTGAGGGTTACTAAGGGCCTCATATGGGCCGAAAGACGTCATGGGCCATACATGGGCCGGAAGTTAAAACGGGCTGGAATTATATTGGACGGCCCAGATGACGCTACTGGGCCTAATTCGGATAGGCCGTAAACAGGCCCTGGGTTAGCGGGCTGTAAATGGGCTATATGCGAACAGGCCGTTAACAGGCTTGCCGTGGGCCAACCCGCCACCTTTTGACCAAGTCAAACGGGCCAGCCTATTCAAAGGAATGGGCCTCTGTTGGGCCATGCCACGTGTCGACGTATCATAGGCGCTTTGGGTCCAATGAGTGGATGACATCTGTCCCAACGGTGAGCCGACACGTGTTTCCTCCAGCCAATGATGATTTTACACGTGGAAAATCCCCATCGGTCGGGGCTGTTAATGGGTTATCGGATCCAAAACCGGACCCGGTAGCTTAACGGCGTTCCGTTACGGTGGATGCCACGTGTCGGTCACCGTTGACGAAAGCACTTCTGTGACGCGCGATTTATCGTCATGGAAGTGGACACTTCCGTGATGATAATTTTGGTAATGTCATGGAACACTTCTACGACAGCACAGGTATGACTACCTTGATTCTGTCATAAAATCATCATGGATGTACATGCATGACAGAAAACGTGACCTACTGTGACAAACATGTATCATCACGGAAGTGTATTTTTTTGTAGTGTATGGAACTTCTTTTGATGATTGCTTGAGCAACCTTGATCGATTTTTGCAGAGATGTGAAGAAACTAACCTTGTCTTGAATTGGGAGAAGTGCCACTTTATGGTTAATGAAGGTATTGTCTTGGGGCATAAAATTTCTGAAAAAGGTATTGAAGTTGATAAAGCTAAAGTTGATACTATTGAAAAGATGTCGTGTCCCAAGGACATAAAAGGTATAGGAAGTTTCCTTGGTCATGCCGGTTTCTATAGGAGGTTCATTAAGGACTTCTCTACAATCTCCAGGCCTCTGACTAATCTCTTACAAAAAGATATTCCTTTTGTCTTTGATGATGATTGTGTAGAAGCATTTGAAATGCTTAAGAAGCATTGATTCCTACACCTATTGTTCAGCCACCTGATTGGAATTTACCCTTTGAAATCATGTGTGATGCTAGTGATTATGCTGTAAGTGTTGTTCTAGGACAAAGAGTTGATAAGAAATTAAATGTTATCCAATATGCTAGTAAGACTCTAGACAGCGCTCAAAGAAATTATGCTACTACTGAAAAAGAATTTTTAGCGGTTGTATTTGCTTGTGATAAGTTCAGACCTTATATTGTTGATTCTAAAGTAATTGTTCACACTGATCATGCTGCTATTAAATACCTTATGGAAAAGAAAGATGCTAAACCTAGACTTATTAGATGGGTTCTCTTGCTACAAGAATTTGATTTGCATATTATTGATAGAAAGGGAGCTGAGAACCCCGTTGCAGACAACTTGTCTAGGTTAGAGAATGTTCTTGATGACCCACTACCTATTGATGATAGCTTTCCTGATGAACAATTAAATGTTATTAATGCTTCTCGTACTGCTCCATGGTATGCTGATTATGCTAATTACATTGTTGCTAAATTTATACCACCTAGTTTCACATACCAGCAAAAGAAAAAGTTTTTCTATGATTTAAGACATTACTTCTGGGATGACCCACACCTTTATAAAGAAGGAGTAGATGGTGTTATTAGACGTTGTATACCTGAGCATGAACAGGAACAGATCCTACGCAAGTGTCACTCCGAGGCTTACGGAGGCCATCACGCTGGAGATAGAACTGCACATAAGGTATTACAATCCGGTTTTTATTGGCCTACTCTCTTCAAAGATGCCCGTAAGTTTGTCTTGTCTTGTGATGAATGTCAAAGAATTGGTAATATTAGTAGACGTCAAGAAATGCCCATGAATTATTCACTTGTTATTGAACCATTTGATGTTTGGGGCTTTGATTATATGGGACCATTTCCTTCCTCTAATGGGTATACACATATTTTAGTTGCTATTGATTACGTTACTAAGTGGGTAGAAGCTATTCCGACTAGTAGTGCTGATCATAACACCTCTATTAAGATGCTTAAAGAAGTTATTTTTCTGAGGTTTGGAGTCCCTAGATATTTGATGACTGATGGTGGTTCTTATTTTATTCATGGTGCCTTCCGTAAAATGCTTGCTAAGTATGATGTTAATCATAGAATTGCATCCTCATACCACCCACGGTCTAGTGGTCAAGTAGAATTGAGTAATAGAGAGCTCAAATTAATTTTGCAAAAGACTGTTAATAGATCTAGAAAGAATTGGTCCAAGAAACTTGATGATGCATTATGGGCCTATAGAACTGCATATAAAAATCCTATGGGTATGTCTTCGTATAAAATGGTTTATGGAAAAGCATGTCACTTACCTCTCGAACTAGAACATAAGGCATATTGGGCCATTAAAGAGCTCAATTATGATTTCAAGCTTGCCGGTGAGAAGAGGTTATTTGACATTAGCTCACTTGATGAATGGAGAACCCAGGCCTATGAGAATGCCAAACTGTTTAAAGAAAAGGTTAAAAGATGGCATGACAAAAGGATACAAAAGCGTGAGTTTAATGTAGGTGATTATGTGTTGCTATTCAACTCTCGCCTAAGATTTTTTGCAGGAAAACTTCTCTCTAAATGGGAAGGTCCTTACGTTACCGAGGAGGTCTATCATTCCGGTGCCATAAAAATCAACAACTTCGAAGGCACAAATCCGAAGGTGGTGAACGGTCAAAGAATCAAACATTATATCTCAGGTAATCCTATAAATGTTGAAACCAATGTTATTGAAACTGTAACCCCGGAGGAATACATAAGGGATACTTTCCAGAACGCTTCAGACTCCGAAAAGGAATAGGTATGTGGTACGGTAAGTAAACCGACTCCAAAACAGTTCTAATGGTAATTTTTCTCCGTTTTGGAATATTTAAGAAAATAGGAAAATAAGAAGCAGTCCAGGAAGGACACGAGGCGTCCATGAGGGTGGAGGGCGCGCCCCCCTGCCTCGTGGGCACCTCGTGTGCTCTCCGGACTCCGTTTTCTTGCACGATACTTCTTTTGGTCGGTAAAAATTCACTATATAATCTCCCGAAGGTTTTGGCCACCGTACCACGCAAATATCCTCTGTTTTCGTTTCAAGTTGTTTTCGGCCAGAATTGTCAAGGCCAGGAATCATGTCGTCCCCCTCCTCCAATAATGGTGACAACGATGCTTGGCTAATGAAGATAGAGCTGAAGAGAGAAGAACCCGGGGAGATCAACAAGGATGATGGGATCAAGAAAGCCATGGAGGACCAAGTTCCGGCAGCAGAAGATGAAGACATCCTTCAACCTCATAACAATCTTCTTACCCCAACGGAGATTGAAGCTTTCAAGATGATTGAGTTAGCTCGCATACAAAATAAGTATCTCACGCGTGAAAATATTTTGTTGAAGGATCATATCACCGCACTCAAGGGCAATATTCGCAAATTGGAGGATCTCCTACGCTCGATGTGCGACTATCCATCATCACCACCATCTTCTTCACCAGCAAAGGAGAACTGAGTATCGGGTATGGGCACTCCCCTTGGCAACTGCCAAGCTTGGGGGAGGTGCCCCGGTATTGTATCACCATCACACTCCTATCTTTACCATTTTTCTTAGTTCGATCCTTTTGGTAATATCTTGATCTAGTAGAATAAAGTTTTAGTATGATTTAGTTTTGAGTTTTGCTTTATGATCCTTCTATGTAATCGAGTCCGTGAGCTATATATAAGAAAGATTAGTGTTGAGTCAAGGGCTTGATTATCTTGCTATGATCGTGAGGGAATTAAATAAAAAGAAAGAATAAAAACAAATAAAAGAGATCATATTGATCTTAGGGAGAGTAATGACTACACATATAAAGAGTTTGATGAATAAAAGTTGTTGAGAGTTGACAAACTTAGTTTTGGTCATCGTTGCAATTAATAGGAAGTAATAAAGAAAGAGAGGTTTTCACATATAAATATAGTACCTTGGACATCTTTTATGATTGTGAGCACTCATTAAAGTATGACATGCTAAAGAGTTGATGTTGGACAAGGAAGACAACGTAATGGGTTATGTTTTCTTATATCTAAAATAAAGTATATTGTCATGGATCATCCAACATGTTGAGCTTGCCTTTCCCCTCATGCTAGCCAAATTCTCTGCACCAAGTAGAGATACTACTTGTGCTTCCGAATATCCTTAAACCCAGCTTTGCCATGAGAGTCCACCATACCTACCTATGGATTGAGTAAGATCCTTCAAGTAAGTTGTCTTTGTTGTACGCAATAAAAATTGCTCTCTAAATATGTATGATTTATTAGTGTGGAGAAAATAAGCTTTATACGATCTTGTGATGTGGAAGCAATAAAAGCGACGGACTGCATAATAAAGGTCCATATCACAAGTGGCAATATAAAGTGACGTTCTTTTGCATTAAGATTGCGTGCATCCAACCCTAAAAGCACATGACAACCTCTGCTTCCCTCTGCGAGGGGCCTATCTTTTATTCTTGTCTTATACCTTATACAAGAGTCATGGTGATTTTCACCTTTCCTTTTTACATTTTATCCTTTGGCAAGAACCTTGTGTTGGAAAGATCCTGATACATATATCTAATTGGATGTAAGTTAGCATGAATTATTATTGTTGACATTACACTTGAGGTAAAAGGTTGGGAGGCAACACTATAAGCCCCTATCTTTCTCTGTGTCCGATTAAAACTCCATACCCATAAGTATCGCGTGAGTGTTAGCAATTATGAAAGACTAAATGATAGTTGAGTATGTGGACTTGCTGAAAAGCTCTTATATTGACTCTTTCCGATGTTATGATAAACTGCAATTGCTTCAATGACCGAGATTATAGTTTGTTGGTTCTCAATGAAGTTTCTGATTCATACTTTACATTGTGAATAGATTATTACTTGAGCATAAGAGATCATATGACAATATCCATATATGTTGCTGTTATAAGAATGATCATGATGCCCCCATGTCCGTATTTTATTTTATCGACACCTCTATCTCTAAACATGTGGACATATTTATCGTTATTGGCTTCCGCTTGAGGACAAGCGAGGTCTAAGCTTGGGGGAGTTGATACGTCCATTTTGCATCATGCTTTTATATCGATATTTATTGCATTATGGTCTGTTATTACACGTTATATCACAATACTTATGCCTATTCTCTCTTATTTTACAAGGTTTACATGAAGAGGGAGAATGCCGGCAGCTGGAATTCTGGGCTGGAAAAGGAGCAAATATTAGAGACCTATTCTGCACAGCTCCAAAAGTCCTGAAACTTCACGGAAGTCATTTTTTGAATTAATAAAAAGTACTGGCAAAAGAAAGTACCAGAGGGGGCCCACACCCTGGCCACGAGTGTGGGGGGCGCGCCCTACCCCCCTAGGCGCGCCCCTGCCTCATGGGCCCCCTGGCAGGCCTCCGGTACCCATCTTCTGCTATATGAAGTCTTTTACCCTGGAAAAAATCATAAGCAAGCTTTCGGGAAGAAACTCCGCCGCCACGAGGCGGAACCTTGGTGGAACCAATCTAGGGCTCCGGCAGAGCTGTTCTGCCGGGGAAACTTCCTTCCGGGAGGGGGAAATCATCGCCATCATCATCACCAACAATCCTCTCATCGGGAGGGGGTCAATCTCCATCAACATCTTCACCAGCACCATCTCCTCTAAAACCCTAGTTCATCTCTTGTATCCAATCTTTGTCCCAAAGCCTCAGATTGGTACTTGTGAGTTTCTAGTAGTGTTGATTACTCCTTGTAGTTGATGCTAGTTGGTTTATTTGGTGGAAGATCATATGTTCAGATCCTTTATGCATATTAATACCCCTCTGATTATGAACATGAATATGATTTGTGAGTAGTTACGTTTGTTCCTGAGGACATGGGAGAAGTCTTGCTATAAGTAGTCATGTGAATTTGGTATTCGTTCGATATTTTGATGAGATGTATGTTGTCTTTCCTCTAGTGGTGTTATGTGAACGTCGACTACATGACACTTCACCATTGTTTGGGCCTAGAGGAAGGCATTGGGAAGTAATAAGTAGATGATGGGTTGCTAGAGTGACAGAAGCTTAAACCCTAGTTTATGAGTTGCTTCGTTAGGGGCTGATTTGGATCCATATGTTTCATGCTATGGTTAGGTTTACCTTAATACTTCTTTTGTAGTTGTGGATGCTTGCAATAGGGGTTAATCATAAGTGGATGCTTGTCCAAGAAAGGGCAGCACCCAAGCACCGGTCCACCCACATACCAAATTATCAAAGTAACGAACGCGAATCATATGAGCGTGATGAAAAGTAGCTTGAATAATTCCTATGTGTCCTCGGGAGCGCTTTTCTCTATATAAGAGTTTGTCCAGGCTTGTCCTTTTCTACAAAAGGGATTGGGCCATCTTGCTGCACCTTATTTACTTTCATTACTTGTTACCCATTACAAATTATCTTATCACAAAACTATCTGTTACCAATAATTTCAGTGCTTGCAGAGAATACCTTACTGAAAACCGCTTGTCATTTCCTTCTGCTCCTCGTTGGGTTCTACACTCTAACTTATCAAAAGGACTACGATAGATCCCCTATACTTGTGGGTCATCAACGCTCTTGTATTGCGTGAAAGTTGAAAAGGTTTGAGAACATCAAAAGTATGAAACAATTGCTTGGCTTGTCATCGGGGTTGTACATGATTTGAATATTTTGTGTGGTGAAGATGGAGCATAGCCAGACTATATAATTTTGTAGGGATAACTTTCTTTGGCCATGTTATTTTGAAAAGACATGATTGCTTTATTAGTATGCTTCACTACTGGAATTAGCTTATTTGCCGTCTGCCAGTTCTTTGTCGTCTGCTAGCTGACGGCAAAGAAGGTCTTTGGCGTCCGCTTACAAAAAACGGACGGCAAAGAACTGGTTGATGGCAAAGAAGGATTTTGCCATCAGCCAGTTCTTTGCCGTCAGCTGGCTGACGGCAAAGAGAGAGGTGGCCCCACTTACGAGCTGATTAGATAAAACTTAACGGCTCCCCTCTTTGCCGTCCGAAGCACGGCGGACGGCAAAGACCTAACTTCACTAACCTAACTAACGGCCGAGCCCCCCACCCCCTTCCTCTCTGTTTCTCTCCCTCTCTCCTCCCGACGACCAGATCGACCCCCCCCCCCCGCCGCACGGTGCCCCCCACCCGCCGCCGCCCCTGCCACCGCCCCCGCCACCCGCCGCAGCCTGCCCCGTCGCCCCACCACCCCGCCGCCCCCCCACCCGCCGACGCCCCGTCGCCCCACCACGTCGCCGCCCGACCGTCCCACTGCCCCGGCGCCCCGCCGCCCCCACCACCCGCCCACCACCCCGGTGCCATTGTCGCCCCCGGCGCCACCGCGGCCCCGCCTCCCTGCCGGCTCCCCCTGAGCCCCACCGCCCCGGAGCCCTGCCACCCCCGTCGCCACCGCCACCCTGCCGCCCGCCGCCCCCGTCGCCACCGCCACCCCCCCCCCCCCCGAGCTCCGGTGAGTTATTTTTTTCTGTTTTTTCTTTTTTTTGCTGTTTAATTGTTTGTGTTAGATTTAGGTCTAGATATGTGTTAGTGTTAGTGTTAGATTTAGTGCTAGATATGTGTTAGTGTTAGATTTAGTGCATGGGTTTTAGATAATTAGTTATATTATTAAAAGAAGTAGAAAAAAAGATGAAAAAAGAAGAAGAAGAAGAAGAAAAGAAGAATATGTAGAAGGGGAAGAAGAAGAGAAGGAAAGAAGAAGAAGAAGAAGAAGAAGAAGATGAAGAAGAAGAAAGGAAAGAAGAAGAAGAAGGATAGAAGGAAACACCCCGACCCCCTGACCCCGACACCCCGACGCCGACACGACACACCGACCCCCTGACCCCCTGACCCCGACACCACACCCCGACACCCCGACCCCCTGACCCCCTGACTTAGACACCCCGACCCCGACAACACACCCCGACCCCGACACGACACCCCGACCCCGAAACAGCACCCCGACCCCGACACGGCACCACGACACCGACACGACACCCCGACCCCTGACACCTCCCGAAAAGGTGCTCTTTGGCCTTCCAGAGGCCGACGGGGTCATATATTTGTGAATTATGAGTTAGGTCATATATTTTTCGATTTTGTTATGAAAAACATCATATATAATTGTGTTGATCGGGTAGATTTAAATGTGCAGTTGTTTCATCGCTGCGAGGTTTGGTGTTCGACGACCTCCCCATGCGTTTGACGAGCTCTGCCCCTTCATTCGTGGGTGAGCACAAATGACATGTCCTCCTCCCCCCTTAATTATTTGCTCTGTTCCGGTGTTCGTGCCGATGAAACTTGATAGCTAGCTATATATCTGTCTTGAATCATCAGTATGCGTAACCAATATGTGTCTCCCGTTCGAAAGCGTTATAGTTATAAATATGCATGCATTTGCATATTTATAACCGTGATTCTCTCGAATTGTCCTACGCTATCCATGGACAGCCCGAGTATGTGTAGATTGGGTTCGTTTTTCCATATGCTTTGCTCCGGATCCGACGCATAAATTTCGTCAGTGCCTCCCCTGTTGTTCTCCGGGTGCACATCCTCTCTGTTTATTGCAGAGACGTGTATCAGGAGAATAGCGGGGAGGTGCTGCCGAAATTTTGCGTCGGATCCAGAGCATAGCATGGGAAAATGAACCCAATCTACACATACTCGGGTGGGATTAGGACCTATCATTACCTATTAGAGTGTAGGTTGCATGGACGTAATAAAATTGACAAAGTAGATCAACTAATGAATATATACATGGTGAATTATATATATATATATATTTGTTGTGTGTCCAGTAGCTCTAAAAGTCAAGATGAGTGATCGTGCGTGGATGTACACCGGTCACACTGGTCAGAACAAATGGAGCACTGAATGGTTCACAAAAACCAAGGGGTTTGTGCAAGCCGCATTTGCAAATGGCCAGAGGAAAACCTGGTGCCCCTGTTTACGGTGCGGCAATTGGGAAAAGAGGACAGAGGCTGAAATGGGCAAACACCTGCAGAAGAGTGGTTTTACGCCCGATTATACGGTGTGGACATATCATGGTGAGTCTGTCCAACGTGACCGAGCTGAGGTGGATCGTCGTCGCACCGACGAGCATGGTACCGGGATGGAAAACATGGTGCAAGACTTCGATGATGCTCGGGATTCGGACGAGGAGATGGAGGAATCTGCAAAGGCCTTCAATGAAATGTTGGAGTCTTCAAAACGTCCGCTCCACGAGCACACTGAGCTTTGTCAGTTGGATGCCATCTCACAAGTAATGGCTCTGAAGGCTCAGTTCAACTTGGGCAGAGAATGCTACAACGCAATGATGACAGTATTTGGACGCTTTCTACCCAAAGGCCGTGTAATGCCTGCAAACCTGTACCAGTCGGACAAAATCCTCCGTGCACTGAAGATGCCCTATGAGAAGATACATGCCTGTGAGAAAGGATGTGTCTTATTTAGGCTTGACTATGCGGACTTGAACTATTGTCCCATTTGCAAGTCTTCCAGGTATCTTGTGGTAGACAACGGTATGGGTGAGAAGACATAGACCAAAATCCCCGTTAGTGTTCTTCGGTATATGCCAATCGTACCAAGACTTCAACGTCTTTTCATGGTTGAAGAGACGGCCAGACAGATGACATGGCACAAAACGGGCAAAAGAACCGAACTAGATGCAGATGGGAATCTGATGATCGTACACACATCGGATGGTGTTGCGTGGAAAAAGTTTGATGAATTACATGCTGACAAAGCAGCAGATCCGAGGCATCCTCGAGTCGGCATCAGCACGGATGGGTTCAGTGTGTTTGGTCTGACGGCAGCCCAATACAGTTGTTGGCCCGTATTTGTCTTTCCACTCAATCTCCCCCCCCCCCCCCGAACAGATTATGCAAAGAAAGAACATTTTCCTGACGTTGATAATTCCTGGCCCAACTATCCGGGGAAAAATATGAATGTGTACATGCAGCCGCTTAAGGACGAATTGCAAGAAGCCTGGGATAATGGGTTCAAGACATACGACGCCTATAGCAAACGGAACTTCATAATGCGTGTCTGGTACATGTACTCGACGCATGACTTGCCGGCGTATGCGCTATTCGTTGGCTGGTGTGTGCATGGAAGGTTCCCATGCCCCACATGCAAGGGAGCTCTTGAGTTTCGTTGGCTTCAGGCCGGTCGCAAGTTTTCTTGCTTCGACATGCATAGACAGTTCCTGGATCCTCGCCATAAGTTCAGGAAAGACAAGAAGAACTTCATCAGAGGTAGAGTTGTCAAAAACTCTGCACCACCTGCGTTGACAGGCCAACAGACCCTGGATCAGTTAAACGCTCTTGAGCCAGATCCAGAGCGTCCAGGGTACTTCAAGGGGTATAATTCTAAGCACGCCTGGACTCACAAGACATGCTTATGGGATCTGCCTTACTTCAAAGACCTCCTTTTCCCACACAACATCGACGTGATGCACACTGACAAGAATATCGCCGAGGCACTTTTTGGTACATTGTTCGGCATAGATGGGAAGTCAAAGGATAATACTAAGGCTAGAGTCGATCTGGAGGCGCTATGTGATAGGCCGTTACAAAACATGAAAGAACCGAAAGGAAAGCAGAACTGGACGAAGCCAAAGGCATGGTTCAATCTTGGAAGGCCAGCTATGAGGGAAATTATCGTGTGGGTGAAAATGCAGTTGATGTTCCCCGATGGGTATGCAGCGAATCTAAAGAGGGGAGCGAGTCCTGATAAATTGAAGATATTTAGTCTCAAGAGTCATGATTGGCACCTATGGATTGAGCGGGTAATGTCGGTGATGTTGTGTGGCTTCATCCCTGAGGATGAATGGCTAGTACTAGCAGAACTCAGCTATTTCTTCAGTGTTCTTTGTGCGAAAGAACTATCGCCTGGCGTGCTAGAAGAAATGGAAGAGTTGGCGCCGGAGTTGATCTGCAAGTTAGAGAAGATCTTTTGACCGGGCTTCTTTAATCCAATGCAGCATTTGATTTTGCATCTCCCGACCGAGGCAAGATTGGGGGGGGCGTGCAAAATCGTTAGTGCTACCCAACTAAGAGGATGCAGAAGACGCTTCGAGAAAAATGTAAAAATAAACGTAGAATTGAAGCATCGATGGCTGAGGCATTCATCACTGAGGAGGCGGCAAACTTCGTGACAGCACACTACGAAGCCAAAAATCGTCATTTGCATAATCCGAAGCCTCGGTACAATGCTGACGACCCTAAAAACGATGGATCCAACCTCAGCCTACTCAAAGGGAATCTCGCACCAGCCAGTGTTTCAAAACCAGTATCTTTGGATAATGAAGAATGGCGGACCATTTCGTTGTATATCTTCAACAACCTAATAGAAGTGCGGCCGTACATCGAGTAAGTTCTCGGTACATTTTTCGTAACTTCTATTTCCTTTGAACTGCTCTTATTCCTGGATATTTCATACAGTCGATACGTCGCCATATTCTCGTATGGAGCGGTGATCCAAAAGGATTTCGTCGAAGAGTATGAGCTTCTCGCAAAGCAAGGAGGCGGCTATCCCGGTTTCATCTCTTGGTTCAAACAAACGGTAATTTCTATTAGACAATTTCAGTTCATTCGCTAATTTGTGCGTAATGCAACAATCCTTTCGTATTAAACTTGTAGGCTAATTCAGAGTCTATGGACGCCGAATTGAGACAAGTCGCTAATGGTTTTGACTATAAGGTCCGTTTATTTGACAAATACGACATCAATGGGTATCGCTTTCGTACCTATGGCAAAGAGCTATCTATGGCCGACCGAAAGTCTACAAATTGTTGTGTATCTGCTATCGGCGAAGGAGGTACCAAGTATTATGGGAGAGTTGAAGCAATTTATGAACTTCTATTCTATGGTGAAAACCCACCAAATGTCGTAGTCTTCAAATGTTATTGGTTTCAGCCAAAGGAGACTAGAAGGACTCATGAACATATAGGGCTAGTTGAAATCAAACAAAGCACCCATTTAGATGTTCCTGATGTCTATATTACGGCTCAACAGGCGACCCAAGTATTCTATCTACCGTGGGCCTGCCAAACTAATCCAAATCTGAAAGGTTGGGATGT
Source organism: Triticum aestivum (assembly GCF_018294505.1). NCBI lineage: Eukaryota > Viridiplantae > Streptophyta > Magnoliopsida > Poales > Poaceae > Triticum > Triticum aestivum. The sequence continues at coordinate 39,781,946 of NC_057799.1, read as the reverse complement.
CGTTTATGAAGTGCCGCCACGTGCTAGACTATCTCCCCCAAAGGAAGAGGATTATGAACCTCACATTAACCCAGACACATATGAAGGAGAATTCTTCCAAGAGACACGTCTTTCCAAAAAAGCGTTTCAAGAACTGCTATACTTCACCCCAAAACATTGAAGTAGACAGCGACAGTGAATCCGACATCAACCTAGAGGAGGAACAAGAAGAGCCGGAACAAGAAGAGGTTACTGCTGCGGATGACCTGTCAATGCTTGACCGATTACGTCAAGGTGGCCTTCCACATGTTGATGCCACTGAACCCTATGAGCCCGTCATTGATTATAGTGATGATGATGATTATGCATTTATTGATGATAGTGATCGAGATTATTAGTAGTGTCAGGTATTCAATTTTTTTATGTTGTACTTGATGATGATACACTTAAGTGATATACATATTATTATTCATGTCGGTATTTTTTTATGTTGTACTAATTTCGTTTACTCTTTGTCATGGCAGGTGTTGAAAGATGGTGGGCACTGGTCGAGAGCGCTCCGAGGCCCCTTCTTCGTCGGCGCGTGGTGGGAGGTCTTCCATTCCACACGCACCTCTCCGCCGAGCGTTGCTGGACAGTATGGTGACACCGTCGGGCCCTTCTTCGTCGACAACGGTGCCCAGCAGGGGACGAGGTAAGGGAGGGAAGAAGAGAGGAGTTGGAGCATGTGGTCGCGGGAGAGGAGGTAGGGTGACTGCTAGGGCACCTTCCTCGCCGCCACCCCCAGCTGTTTCACCCGAGCACGTGACTGCTAGGGTGGATTCGTCCGAGGAGGAGGCTACACGGACTCCGATCCACGAGCCTTCGGCCCACGAGCCTTGGGTCGACGGGCCTTTGGCCCACGAGACCCCGGAGGAGCACACGTCTGGATGGGGTACCTGGCCGGATGAGCCTGAGGGGCCGAGTGGCCATGCTGATGATGGCGGGGAGCCGACTGATATTGAGGAGGAGGGGGGCACCGTCTACCAGCGTGGTTGTACACGACTCCCGTCCGTGCCGGCGACCCGCGAGCAGAGGTGGTTGATTTTCCCTTATGGGGAGAGGTAAGTGCATTTAATCTTTTTGTACCTTCTGCATTCACGTTTCTTCAAATATCTAATGTGTTGGCCTTGTCATGTTGTAGGGGTTGGGACCACCATCATAGTGTCCGCCGCCCCAACTCTGTCCTTGGAGTTCTTTGTCGGCAAAACTTCCCGGGGTTTGTCAAGTTGCTTGGTGAGGGTCGGCTTCTAGAGCTTGGATTGAGCTGGGAGCACTACTTGGCTGCCTCGGCCCCGCCGGGTGAGATTATCGACGGTGTCTTGTGCAAGACGAGGGCAGACGTGGTGATCAGAAAGTTCTGGGTAATTTCTCCTTTACACAATTAAATATCTTCAACTAGCTAGTTATTAATTATACTAATCAATATTGTCTCATTTGATTGCAGACATTCTACAGGTGTGAGGAGGGATACGAGGAGGACGCGGCAAATGTTATCGATAACGTCTGCAAGCGCCTACTACAGAACTTACGGCACGAGGCTCGGGTGCAGGCTGTTCGAGACTACTACGCCTTGCGTGGTATCAGGAAGGCCAAGCCGGCGTGCCGCGAGAAGTTCCTGAGTAAGGAGTAGTACATGAAGGTAATTCTTAAGGCCTTGTACTTACTTCCTTCATTTAGTAATTCATAGTCGTAGCGCTCAAGTTTCTATTTGCTAACTTAGGCGCCTCCGAGGTGGTGTGCGGATCGGATGGATTGTTGGGAGGTGTTGGTCAATGAGTGGTGCTCAAAAGAATGGCTAGCCCTCCACAGCGAGGCCATGGACAAACGTGCCCAAATGGAAGGTGTGCCACACCATCAAGGCAGCTCCAACTTATATCAGTTCGGGCAGAACTGGGTATGTGGTTTGCTTCATGATTCATGCAATTCATTCATCATGCTACCTTGAGCCCTTTAATTACTAATTTACTTTGTTTCTCTCTTTCAGGCACGCTACAATAAGGCGGATAAGGTGCCAGAGGTGTACGACCTGTATGCCATGGCCCACACTGCCTCTTTCAAGAAAGTCAAGGCATTCTCTCCGTCTGACCTCGATGATGCAAACAACTTCACCAACATCTCCTCCCACGACAAGCTCGTGAAATATAGAGATGAGGGGAAGGGGAGGACTTTAACCCGAGCCAGGGTCCCATTGATCCAGAGCTGGTGATGATATCTAGTGGCGGGAGGTCCCATGGCTCCATAGCCATTGGAGATGGACTTATCTGTTATCCTAGCACTCTCCCGGAGATCAAGGCGCGCCAGTCGAGCTCCGCTCCTGAGATAAGGCCTCGTGAACGGCCAGTCCAACTCGCCATCAAGGTTAGTTATACGTACTCAGCTATCTTTCTCCATTACATTGTGTGTGCTTCCATCAATGATTACAAATGGTAACGAGGAGTGGTCTTGCAGGCTGCTATACAGAGTGAGAGAGATAGAATGGAGAAACTTCTGGCGGAGGCGGCGGAGAGGCAGCGGGAGTTGGAGGAGAGGACGACAAAGATGTTGGAGGAGGAGAGGGCACGGAATGACATGCAGGCAAGGGCCATGTACGAGCTCCTTGTGGTAAGTTTCTTCTGCAGATTAGCCAAAACATTCATGTAGTGTTTGTCTCATTACTAACTAGTATGACTGAGTCGTCAAAACCAAATGTGCAGTCTGTGTGCGAGAAGACCGGTCAGACCGCTCCGCCGATGCTAGTGATTGCTCCTGGGACCACGGTGAGTTTAATTTGAATGGACATTACTTGCTAGTCTTAACATTTGAGTGTCATCGTGCTAACGAGACATTGGAAATGATCTTTGGTGCAGCGTAACTCCAGACAAGCATCGCACGATCCTTCTCCAGCTACCGGCACGAGCCAGCCCGCTCCTACACCTCCATGATCATGGTAAGTTTCTCTAGTGTTTTGCTTAACAAATGCATAAAGACCAAGACTTCGCCATATTTCCTCCAATATGCTTACCACAATGACCTAGAGTTAGCTTCTTTTCCTCCAAAATGACTTAATAAGCTTACTGACCTCCAAAACCATCCATTTTACCTAAGTTAGCTCTAAAACGATCTATACTTAGTTTTGTTTCCTCCAAAGTGACCTAAGTTAGCTCTAATATGCTTAGTTAACTAGGTTTGCTTAATAATGGCATGTACTTAGCTTACTTATGTCAAAAATGGCATAATTAGCTTAGTTAGCTCATAAACAATCCATTTTACCTAAGTTAGCTCTAAAATGACCCATTTTACCTTAGTTAGCTCATAAATGATCCATTTTACCCGCCCAAGTTAGCTCTAAAATGACCCCTTTTACCTAGACTAGCTCCAAAATGATCCATTTTACCTATGTTAGCTCTAAAATGACCCATTTTACCTAGGTTAGCTCCAAAATGACCCATCTTACCTAGGTTAGCTCCAAAATGATGCATTTTACCCAAGTTAGCTCTAAAATGACCTTGGAGAATATTCAAATACCACAAAGAGCCAGCTATATTAGGGTAATTATGTTAGAATTAAGCCGGATAGCTTCTCACTTGCTATGGCTTGGACCTTTTATGGCGGATCTCGGCGCACAGACTCCTTTTTTCTATATTTTTAGAGAGAGAGAATTAATATATGATCTATTTGAAGCTGCTACAGGTATGCGAATTATGCACAATTACTTTCGCATCGGAGGAGTAGCCGCCGATCTACCTTATGGATGGATCGATAAATGTTTAGATTTCTGTGATTATTTTTTACGCGGAGTTGTTGAATATCAACAACTTATTACACAGAATCCAATTTTTTTAGAGCGAGTTGAAGGAGTAGGTTTTATTAGCGGAGAAGAAGCAGTAAATTGCCTAGATTAGCTCATAACGATCCATTTCACCTAGGTTAGCTCACAAACGATCCATTTTACCTAGTTTAGCTCCAAAATGACCCATCACACCTAGGTTAGCTCTAAAATGATGCATTTTACCTAAGTTAGCTCATAAACGATCTATTTCACCTAGGTTAGCTCATAAGCGATCCATTTCACCTAACTTAGCTCAAAAACGATCCATTTCACCTAGGTTAGCTCCAAAATGACCCATCTTACCTAGGTTAGCTCTAAAATGATGCATTATACCTAAGTTAGCTCATAAACGATCTATTTCACCTAGGTTAGCTCATAAACGATCCATTTCAACTAAGTTAGCTCATAAATGATCCATTTCACCTAAGTTAGCTCATAAATGGCATATACTTCTTCTTCTAGTCACCTTTTTCTAACTTTCTTATTTGCCATTTTGCAGATTTCATTCACTTCACGGAAGCTAGCTTGCTATGATGGAGTGCTTGTTTTTTCTTTCATTCTCCTCTAGTATTCTTCTAGCTTGCTATGATGGAACTTGCTATCTTGATGAAACTTTGCATTGTAGTATGTATGGATGGAACAATGTGTATGTGCAACTTGCTATGTATGAATGGATGGAACTATATATGTATGCACGATGAAACTTATGTGCTGGATATGTCATATGTTTGTTGTTAAATAGCCCTGTGAAATATATATATATATGTGTGTGTGTGTGTGTGTGTGTGTGTGTCATATATTTGCTGTGAAAATTGCTGGATTAAAAAAAACAGAAAAAAGAGGCACCTTTGCCGTCAGCCGCTGATGGCAAAGGCTCCTTTGCCGTCTGCCGCGGACGGCAAAGAAGCCACGCGGCGGCCACCTGTGCTCCCTGGGAGCTGACCCATTTGGTCAGTTTGCCTACAGCGGCGGACGGCAAAGGCTTTGCCTACAGTGGCAGACGGCAAAGAATGCCCACATTTGCCTACAGCAGCAGACGGCAAAGGCTTGTCCCGCGGTGACGTCCAGCTGACGTCATTCGGTGGACGGCAAAGGCCGGATGCTCTTTGCCGTTAGCGGCGGACGGCAAAGGCTGCCGTTAGCCGCCTAATGGACTAACAGCGCATTTATTGCCGTCGGCTTTCTTTGCCGTCAACCGCTAATAGCAAAGGCCCCTTTGCCGTCCGCTTCAAAAAGCAGACGGCAAATAAGCTCTTTACCGATCCCTACTTTGCCGGAGCCTTTTGCCGTCCGCGGCAGATGGCAAAGGCCTTTGCCGTCCGCCATCCTTGCCTTTGTCGTCTGCCGTGGCTGACGGCAAAGTAGCTGATTCCTGTAGTGCTTGAAGTATTATTGTCTTAATGTCAAATGATAGACTATTGCTTTGAATCACTCGTGTCTTAATATTCATGTCATGATTAGATTACATGATCAAGATTATAATAGGTAGCATTTCACATCAAAAATTATCTTTTTTATCATTTACCTACTCGAGGACGAGTAGGAATTAAGCTTGGGGATGCTGATACGTCTCCGTCGTATCTATAATTTTTGATTGTTCCATGCCAATATTCTACAACTTTCATATATACTTTTGGCAACTTTTTATACTATTTTTGGGACTAACATATTGATCCAGTGCCCAGTGCCAGTTCCTGTTTGTTGCATGTTTTTTGTTTCGCGGAAAATCCATATCAAACGGAGTCCAAACGGGGTAAAAACTGACGGAGATTTTTTTGGAATATATGTGAATTTTGGGAAGTGGAATCAACGTGAGACAATGCCCGAGGGGCCCACGAGGGTGAGGGGCGCGCCCTGGGCCCTCGTGGACACTCCGTAAGGAGGTTGGTGCCCTTCTTTCGCCGCAAGAAAGCCAATATCCGGATAAAAATCGTGTCCAAATTTCAGCCCAATCGGAGTTACGGATCTCCGGGAATTTAAGAAATGGTGAAAGGGCAGAATTGGGGAACGCAGAAACAGAGAGAGACAGAGAGACAGATCCAATCTCGGAGGGGCTCTCGCCCCTCCCATGCCATGGAAGCCAAGGACCAGAGGGAAACCCTTCTCCCATCTAGGGAGAAGGTCAAGGAAGAAGAAGAAGAAGGGGGGCTCTCTCCCCCTCTCTTCCGGTGGCGCCGGAACGCCGCCGGGGCCATCATCGTCACCGCAATCTACACCAACACCTTCGTCATCTTCACCAACATCTTCATCACCTTCCCCCATCTATCTACAGCGGTCCACTCTCCCGCAACCCGTTGTACCCTCTACTTGAACATGGTGCTTTATGCTTCATATTATTATCCAATGATGTGTTGCCATCCTATGATGTCTGAGTAGATTTTCGTTGTCCTATCGATAATTGGTGAATTGCTATGATTGGTTTAATTTGCTTGTGGTTATGTTGTTGTCCTTTGGTGTCCATCATATGAGCGCGCGCGTGGATCACACCATAGGGTTAGTTGTATGTTGATAGGACTATGTATTGGAGGGCAAGAGTGACAGAAGCTTCGACCTAGCATAGAAATTGATGCATACGGGATTGAAGGGGGACCAATATATCTTAATGCTATGGTTGGGTTTTACCTTAATGAACGTTAGTAGTTGCAGATGCTTGCTAATAGTTCCAATCATAAGTGCATATAATTCCAAGTTAGGGATGACATGCTAGCAGTGGCCTCTCCCACATAAAACTTGCTATCAGTCTAGTAAAGTAGTCAATTGCTTAGGGACAATTTCACAACTCCTACCACCACTTTTCCACACTCGCTATACTAACTTTATTGCTTCTTTATTTAAACAGCCCCCAGATTTTATTTACGTGCTCTTTATATTCTTGCAAACCTATCCCGTTACACCTACAAAGTACTTCTAGTTTTATACTTTTTCTAGGTAAAGTGAACGTCAAGTGTGCATAGAGTTGTATCGGTGGTCGATAGAACTTGAGGGAATATTTGTTCTACCTTTAGCTCCTCGTTGGGTTCGACACTCTTACTTACTGAAAGAGGCTATAATTGATCCCCTATACTTGTGGGTTATCAGTTGAGAATCGCCTTCGTGGTGATATCTCAAACAGAGAATATGGTGAGCCTTCGTGGCCTTGGTGTGCCTTCGTGGTAACATCCACCCCTCTAAACGGTGGCGTAGCTTCCCTCCAAGGAAGTGAATATCGGCATACATCCTCGTCTCTCAGAGTTGCGGTTATTCCTAACTCTAGCTCCCTGCTTGTGGTTATTTGTCTCTTAGTCTTTACATGTATTATATTGTGCTTGCCTATCTAAATACTTGTTGTATTTACTCACCTTGCTTAGTACTAGCATCACATTAGCAATTGTTAGGCTCAGTTTCATATTTCACATTATTGCCTAAAAAATTTGCTAGGTAACAATTAAAATTTGTAATTGTACATATTCACCCCCCCACCAATAGGTCCATCTCCATCCTTTCAATTGGTATCAGAGCCTCGTGCTCTATTCTTGTGGCTTAACTGGCCTAGAGCGAGATGAACATCAATGGGACCCCCTCCCCTTGTTGCAAATCCTAAGGATAAGGGTGCAGCTTTCTGACACAGCAATTAATCCGCGCGGTGGGGGTCATAGTGCTTTTGTTCATGAAACCAATTATGCATGTTTTGCCAAAATGTCACGCCCCTTTGCTCCATGCTCTGAAATGGATCGATACGAGTAGCCAACAGCGACTCATACAACAATTAATCCTCCTTTGGGAAAAAATTTCCGTCCCCTCTTCTTCATCTAGTGGCGTGGCCAGGATTTTGGATTAGGGTGGTCCAATCGATATAAAAAGTGTTTACATCATGAATACAATATACCAACATAGGGCTAGGCTATTTAGCTGAGGGGGCCAATGCCCCCCTCCCCCCATTTGAACCAACTTATGAAGAATTTATTCATGAGAGGGCTTAGATGGGAAAAAAATTAGCCTTTGTCCTCAGCCCCACCTCCAACAAATTTAAACTAGCTCCAACACTGCATACTAGTATAAATTAAAAGAATATACTGATAAGTGTAATTTTACAACTCATATTATGTCTTTGGCTCTCCCCTGACAGATTTCGCCTAACTTCGTTACTGCTCACTAGTATATAATTTATCGAAAGAACATATCAATATGATTAATTTTGCAACAATTCTTCAATTAAAAAGTTTAAGTTATCAATTGTGAGTCCGAATGAAATCACAGTAATCATTAATCAGTTGTCTGAATTTATCAGTTTTGATTTTTCATTCACACTCACAATTAAATCAAACCTTGAAGGCAAAATCATACTTTAAATTGAAGAAGATGGAAAACATACTTTGAATTAGAGAGATGAGAAGTCGGTGGTGTTCCTGCCTCGATGGCTCGGCCTGCCTTGTGCACGTGTTGCTAGCCGCCACCTCGTGCTTCCTTTAACGTAGGAAGGTGTTGGGCCCCTAAGTGCAGATGGTTGTAGCAAGTATCAATTTTCATCAAGTGAATGACCTTAAGGTTTATGGAACCCGTAGGAGCTTTGAATTGCAGTCAATGATCACTACCTACACATGCAAATACAGAAGTTGCCTCGGCCCCAAACAAAACTAGTAAAATTGTCGGTCTTACTAGCCTTGCTTGTTGCAAGGATTAATGCAACTTGTGTTTGAAAGTATTGATTGCCACAAAAGAAATAAAGATTTAGATTATAAAAGAAATAAAAAAAAGTACAATGATGGAGGTTCAAAGCAATAGGGATGAATGGATTGGATCCATAGTTTCGCTAGCGGCATCTCTTCAAATAAAGATAACATGGCGTGATGGACGAATTACAATTGCGTATGGATTAAACTGGAATTTCTATGAGTATGATTATACATGGAATTTCTATGAGTATGATTATACATGGAATAATTGGACTTAGTCATCATGTACGGACATCCATAGACAGTTAAGACAACAACATCTATAGAATGTATGAAGGAAACAAGGGAGCTAGCGATCAGATCGTGCAATATTTCATTTTCGGCATGAGCAGCCTACTAGTTTTGTTTACAGCTATAGTGAAGTATAGATTATTTTTTACAGCTACAGTGAAGTATTGAGTCGATTTACAGGATGCTCAATGGACCATTTGCCCACTCTGCAGTTACGTCACCGGGTGTTCATATCTACAAGTAGCAAAGACAATATGAGGATAACCAGAATCCACGACACGTAAAGCATTGGTCTGGTCTTACAATCTTAATTGCTAAAATGACCATGCATATGATAGGGTTGATGCAGGACAATAGAGGAGAACAATCCATGCATGGAGGAGTTAACTATTCAACGGTGACCTACCTATCGAACATACAATCGAAGAGTATAATTAACCATATAAATATGTAATTAGTATTACCGATGCACAGGCACATCTAATGTAAATATGTAATTAGTATTACCGATGCACAGGCACATCTAATGTAAATATGTAATTAGTATTACCGATGCACAGGCACATCAAATGTACACCATAATCCGAGTTTCCCAACGCCTAACTTCCTACTATAGACAAACCGATAGTTTACTTTTATAACTTTACTTTTATGTTATTTACTTTCTACGCTCGTTACTTTGTTTCAACCTCTGGTTACTTGTGTTTTCAATATGAGACTAATCTTTGCACATACCAAAACAGTAAATTCACACCAGACTTGTGGCCACTTGTGTGTGACAGAAACACCCACATTAACACTCGCATCCGCTCTTCGTTACGACACTCGCATCCAGACTGACTAGCATACAACAGTACACGTACGAGGAGAGTTAGCCGAACGATTCAATTTATTTCCTGTATATGGGCTGAGACATTGACTTGAGCGAAACTCCATGGCCGAAAGTAAAGGACACAGGCAGACTGTTGCGTCGATTGTTGTGTGCTAGGTTTCGTTGGACAGAAAGCGAACACCGCGCACGCATGACGTGTTCTGTTCCATAGAAACTTGAGCAGAGGAAAAGGGTTTTTTTTTTGTCTTTAGGCCCCCTTTCTTTCTTTCTTCTCGTGGCATTCAAAAAAGAAAAGTATGCGCATCATTTCATCAGGCAAAAACGAAACATCATTCGTCGTCAGGCAAAAAAATGAATGCACCAGCCGGGAATCGAACCCGGGTCTGTACCGTGGCAGGGTACTATTCTACCACTAGACCACTGGTGCTTCTTGCTGAATGAGACTTATTTAGCTGCTATATCATCAATTCGCTACGAAGCAGAAGACAACACCTCACGTAGAAAGTGTCGAAAACGAGACGTCTGTTGCGTAATTTCAGTACAACTCCAACAGTCATCAAAACACAAAATATAGCGTGCATTCGGCAGACATCATTTCAAGCACATGCAAAGTTATCATAGGCGGAGCCTATGATTGCAGCACATAGTACTCCCTCCGTAGAGAAATATAAGAGCGTTTAGATCTAAATTTGTAATCTAAACACTACTATATTTCCTTCCAGAGGGAGTAATAGTCAAAAGTTCAAAGAACAGGGCAAGTAAGCTCAGTGTCATGCACCAAATTCCACTTAGTGAGCAACGATAAGCAAAATCCATGTATAAATGCTGATGAAAACAGGTAGCAAAAGCGCAATTAACAGTATTCAGAATCAGTGCTCAGCGAAAAGCAAATCAATCTGTAAGACTACGGGTAGCCTACAACTGATCATCAATATCTAATAACAGAGTAAACACTCGTCCATCCATCCAACGTGCCTCCTCAAACAAACAGGAGGAGCCAAACATTCTTCCCCTTCATTGCTGGCGCTGTACAAGCAATCTCATCCCACCTGGGAGGAGACCCGCTCAGTCCGCGCCAGCGCCAGCCTTTGTGAAGTCTACGTCTCCCATGCCAGAGTCCTCCTCCTCGCTATCGTCGTCGCCGTCGACCTCCTCACCTGCTAGCTTGAGCTTCTCAATCGTGTCCGCAAACAGCTTGTCGTCTCTCTCGCTCACCTGCACAGGGAAGTTATAAAACATGAATCATGGGCGGGACTGAGTAGAAAAGCTTGCAGATCTCTGAATCGGCAGTGGTTTCTTTTTGCTGATTATTTGTTGAGCACAGATAATGAGGAACTTACAGCTCTAGCTGCTTCCTTCACCACCAATTTCCCCTTGTGCTTTTCAATTGCCTCGGCACAAATTTTGGTTGCATTTGTCAGAACTGCTATCCCCTGGTCCTGTTAACAACAGCAATACACAAAATCAGCAAATTTCATGTCACTGGATCACATACTAAAATTCACGAATAACACAACGAGATATGGGCTCTACTCAGTTGGCTAGAGTGACGCGTATGCACAGTCAGCCCGCCCACATTCAAACCCCCAACCCACCCACCCACGCTCATATAATCGGGGGAACCTGATTCCACCTCCTTCCATTATGAATAACCCCAACCATACATTGGCATCATGAGATGTGTGAATCCAAAGTACCTACTGCCTTGCATCATAGAAATACTCGACACAAGGGTATCTGAATTTTAATGAAATTTAAGAGATGTGTGAATACATAGTACCCACTGCCTTGCATAATAGAAATACTCAACAGTCAACACAAGGGGATCTGGATTTTAATGAAATTTAAAGGTGTCAATAATACCCGGGTATTCTCCATCCATCTACTAAAACATGTATGCCAATTTCCCCAGCAAAATAAATGACTACTACTCCCTGATTACTTAGTTACAAGACAGCCCGAAACATTATTTAAATTACTCCTCCATGCAAAGACTAACAGTTCTGTGCGTTGGGTTTTGATTTATATTTTCTAAGCAAAGAAGAAAAAAAAGTCAAAGAATCAACATTAATCACATAAATGAATGGAAGAAATAACCAACTTTGTCAAGTGTCTGTGTGGTCAGAACATAAAGCGGAGGAGCAACTAGCTTAATCTTCACAGGGCAATCAGCGTTTCCAGCAGCTTCAGCTTTCCTCATGGCTTCCTGTAAAACAGAATTAGCAACTCACAACCAAGCATACACTTGGAAACCAAAATGCATGGATGGAAGCAAACAGAACCTTAATGTGGAGAACACCGTCAAACTGGAAGCATTTCATCTCAACATCAGCACGAATCTTAAGAGGCTGTGGTGTCATTCTCCTCCTTATGTTCTTGACCAGGGCATCCTTAACCTCAGGGGTGACCGCCGGCACAACTTTAGTCACCTGTAGAAAATGTCAGCGCAAATGAATCGTGGGAAACGTCCAATTTCTATGAGATCTATGATTCATACCATACTGCCAATCTGCCATAAGCGAACGAATCTGAATGAAACCCAGGTACCTAATTTCCAATTGCTTACACAAACTACCAAACCAACCAATATAACTTACCATGTTTACATCAATTCAATCAATAGTAGGCAAATCAAGCTAAAGTATATTACTCCCTCCGATCCATATTACTTGTCGCCAAACAGATGTATCTAGCACTGAGAAACTTCTAGATACATCCGCTTGAGCAACAAGTAATACGGATCGGAGGGAGTACCATATTTGAACCAACCAGTTTGAAGCAACAAAATATCCTTAAATCGACTAATTTCATACACATTAGGTAATTAAATACAGACTCCGAACTAACCACTAGGAATTAACTGTTCTTGGGGCAACTTCGATGCAGGGCAAAATTAACTGATTGCGGTAGAAACAAATGAGTGCCTACTTGAGAAGCACATGTAAACATCTAACCGGTTGCAAGATATTAATTTTGTCATTCAATTTACGCTTAACTGTTTATACAACCTACTGTCTGTGGCTTACAAATACTCCCTCCGTAAACTAATATAAGAGTGTTTAGAATACTAAAGTAGTGATCTAAACGCTCTTATATTAGTTTACAGAGGGAGTACTAAGCTACTAGGTTTACATAGGCCCAATCAACGGTACACTGATAATCAAGCTAAATTAAGCTATTTGAAGCAATGGATATCCTTAAATCGACTTATTCTATACACATTAGGAAATTAAGTACATGCTCCAAAACAGGTACTAAGAATTAGTTTACAGAGGGAGTACTAAGCTACTAGGTTTACATAGGCCCAATCAACGGTACACTGATAATCAAGCTAAATTAAGCTATTTGAAGCAATGGATATCCTTAAATCGACTTATTCTATACACATTAGGAAATTAAGTACATGCTCCAAAACAGGTACTAAGAATTAACTGTCTATGGGGCAACTTTGATGCTGGACAAAATTAACAGACTGTACTAGCAACAAATACCTACTTGAGAAACACATGTAAACGTCCTAACACTACCACCAGCCTGAAGTGAATTGCTGACATTGCTTGGAGTGCACCCAATACTTAAGCAGTTAATTAGCCATTAGCAGCAAGGGGCAATTGTGGGGAGGAGTCAGGAACGAACCTCCTGGCCACCAAGCTTAAGTACATAAAGAATGAAGCTAAAGTATATTACCATATGTCAATGAACCTATTCAAAGCAACATGTTGAAGCTACTAATTCTATGCACAATAGTAACTTAAATACAGACTCCAAACCACCTACTATGAATAAACTGTTCATGGCTGCAGTACTGAGGCAGGGCAAAATTCATTGTTCAGGATATCGGTAACTGGTGTCATATCGGTCAGGTGGCGATGCGGGGTAATATAGGCGAATCGGCCAGTTACTCGGCTGATAAATCAGTTAATCGGCTATTCGATGACCCACCAAGTATCAATCAACTGGCCGAGATGCCGATTAACTGGCCAATAATTGGAACAATGGAAAAATTAACAGACTGCACTAGCAACAAATACCTAGCCTGAGAAACACACGTAGGCAGTTAATCTATTGCAAGATATTAATTGTCAAGTCATAACACTAGCAGCCCGAAGTGAATTGATAGCATTGCTTCTAGTACACCCAAACATTAGCAGTTAATTAGCCATTGGCAGCAAGGAGCAGTTGCTGGGAGGGGGTCAGGACGACGAACAGTCACAAAGAACCAAGCTAACTACACCGTCATATTTCAACCAACCAATTTGAAGCAACAAATATCCTTGAATCGACTAATCCAAAGAACATCAGGTAATTATTAAGTACAGGCTCCAAATCAGCTACTAGACATTAACTGTTCGTGAGGCAACTTGGATACAGGACAAAATTAAACAGACTGCAGTACTACTAACTAAGGAATACCTACTTGAAAAACACATGTAAAGGTCTAATCGGTTGGTATATTAGTGTCAAGTTATACAACAAACAACCTGCCCGAAGTAAATTGATGGTACTGCTTCGAGTACACCCAATACTTGAGCAGTTAATTAGCCATCGAGCAATTACGAGCAGATGAGGGGAGGGGGGTCGGGAACGAACCTCCTCGCCATCGGGTCCGACGACGGTCTCCTCGTAGGTGAGGACGTCGAGCACCCCGTCGGGGTCGGTGACGATGAGCTTGAAGGCCTCAAAGGCGTGGCCGTACCTGCGGTAGAGCGGCCAGCCGATGCGCTGGTAGAGGGGCTCGAGGTCGACGCCGAGGGTGTCGGCGGCGTGGCGCATGATGGAGTGGACGAGCTTGGACTTGTTGTAGCGGTCCTCGCAGGTGGCGGCCTCCTCCTCCGAGACCCGGCGCTTGGAGAGGTCGATGTAGCCCTTGTCGCGGTCGACGCGGAGCACCATGGAGGGCTCCTGGCGGCCGACCTTGATGAGGGAGGAGATGGAGCGGATGCGGCGGCGGGAGAGCTCGGAGAAGAGGATCATGCCCTCGATGTTGTTGTACTCGAGGAGCGAGACGTAGGCGCCCATGTCGGCGATGTGCTTCACCTGGATCATCACCGCCGCGTCCACCTCCGGGAACCGCGGCTCGTACATCCGGCACTCGAGGTTCGGCGGCATCTTCGCGGGCGGCGGCGGCGGTGGGGGGCGGGGTGGGGAGGGGAGCTAGGGTTTTGGGGGGTGCGGCGGAGACGGGCGAGGGGCAGCCGGGTTATGGATTGGTTGGATTGGCGAGCGAGCTGCGAATCGACGATGTGGAGGGGCCGTGGAGTACGTGAGCCTTTTATGAAGACGCCAAACGGGTATGCGTGTCCAGCCTCGTGTGGATACAGGTTTCAGCCCGATTTATTTGAGTTACCTCCGTGCTCGGACACCGAAATTAGATATTTGATTTCTAAATAGAGTCCGTCTATGTCACATCTAGATGTGAGATATATCTCATATCTAAGTTTTTTTTGTCCTATTTATTTGTCATGTTTGTTTGATTTTAATTTGTCAATGTCCAAAACTAAAAATTACCTCCTCATGTGTCCGCCTTGGTCACCAGCCTATACGCAAATCTGGTCACTAACTCCTCTCGTAAAAAAAATTCTGGTTGATAGCTACCCGTACAAGGAACCTGATCGCTAGCTTTTTCTGGAAAACAAAATGATCGCTAGTGCTAAATCGACTTGTTAGCTTTTGCCTCTGATCATTATACATTTACAAGGACATCTCCCATAGCTAGCTTCTAGGCAACCAACGATTTATTTTATTTTTTGCCTTTATGTTTTTGCGTTTTTCACTATTATATTTTATAATTAATTTTCAGTAAAGAACAAAATTTCATCAACACATATTTCAAAAACATGTTCACGAATTTACATAAGTTTTTTCAAATTCTAAAAAATGTTAACGAATACCAAAAATGTTCTAATATATGGTGAACAATGCTTTATATGACCTGATGAATCCACTTTCTTTTACACTTCTGTATCTTACTCTATCTTGTTTTTTAGTATTATCTAAAATAACTGATGAATTATGAATTTTCCATAACTTAGGTAAATGCTTTACCAACATATGTAGTGTAGTAAAAAAATGGAATTTAACTCTTTCATGCTTACTTTAACTAGTTATTTTGGTTTTCTACTGGCTGCTTTAACTATAACCCCAGCTCTATTTATTGGCTTGAACAAGATACGCCTTATTTGAATTGACTGAATAATTATAATTTAGAAAAGAAAAATCTTTCTTTTGGATTCCTGGCACTAAATACACACTATTTTCTTCCAATACACACTGAACATTGTTTTTGATATACATGAACTTTTTAATATACGATGAACTAAAAGTGAACTTTTTTATATACATTGAACTAAAAGCGAACAGGAAAAAACAAAATAGATAAAATAGATAAATAACAAGACAAAAAAAACACATTTTGATTTGCTTTAAAAAACTGATCAACATGAACAATTTTAGAAAAATGAACTAATTTACAAATTTTGAAACATGTATTGAAACTTGTGAATTTATGAACAAACAAAAATTATCAGAATATGAAAAACAATGAGATCAACTTTTGAAAAATAGAAAAATAAAAAGGAGATGAAGAACAATGAAGAAACATGATAAATAAAAAAGCAGAAAGAACATGAAGAAAATGAAACAAAACAAAAAAAAAGGTATCATAACTACTTGGGCCGGCTCATCTGCAGTTTGTTCGCTGACTAGGGTGGACTTGAAACTAGGAAAAAAATATTGGACCCCCAATGGCAAGTCGAGGGTGGACTCTCAATTGGGAACAAAAAAGGTCGGGCCCCAGTTGCGAGTCGAGTTTGGACTTGCAACTGGGGACAAAAAATGGTTGGACCCTAATTGCGAGTCAAGGGTGGACTTGCGGCTGGGACTAGAAAGGGTCGAACCCCAGTTGCGAGTCGACAGTGGACTTGCAACTGGGGTAAAAGGTCGACCCCAGTTACGAATCGAGGGTGGACTCGCAATTAGGACAAAAAAATGGCGGGCACCAGTTGCGAGTCAAGGGTGAACTTGCAACTCAGAAAAAAAAAGGTTCAGCCGTAGTTGCGAGTCGAGGGTGGACTTACAACTCGGACAAAAAATGTTGGGCCCCAGTTGCGAGTCGAGGACGAACTTGCAACTCAGACAAAAAAGGTTGGGCCCTAGTTGCGAGTCGAGCGTGGACTTGCAACTCAGACAAAAAAGGTTGGAACCCAATTACGAGTCCAGGACGAACTTGCAACTTGGACAAAAAAGGTTGGACCCTAGTTGCAGTCGAGAGTGGACTTGCAACTCGGACAAAAAAGGTTGGGCCCCAGTTGCGAGTCAAGGACGCACTTGCAACTCGGACAAAAAAGGTTGTGCCCTAGTTATGAGTCGAGGGTGGACTTGCAACTCGGACTAAAAATGTTGGGCCCCAGTTGCGAGTCGATGGTGGACTTGCAACTTGGGAAGAAAAGTCTAGCCCCGTTTCGTCGAGAGTGGACTTGCAACTAGGACAAAAATGGTTTGGCCACAGTTGGACTTTCAACTAGAAAGAAAAGGCTGGACCCCAGTTGTGTGTCGAGGGTGGACTTGCAATTAGGATAAAAAAATATTGAGACCCAGTTGCGAGTTAAGAGTGCAATTGCAACCAGGAAAAAAAGTCAGGCCCAGCTGCGACTCAAGGGTGGATTGCAACTAGGACAAAAAAGGGCCAGGTCCGAGTTACAAGTCAAGGGGGTTGTTGCAACTGGGACAAAAAGGTTCGGTCCCGAACTGTGAGTCGAGGGTGGACTTGCAAATAGAAAAGAAAAGTCTGGCCCCGTTGCGAGTTAACGATGGACTTGCAACTAAGACAAAAAAAGTCCGGGTCCCAGAGTCGAGAGCGGACTTGCAATTGGGAGGAAAAAATGTCGGACCCGAGTTGCGAGTCGAGGACGGACTTGCAACTGGGACAAAAAAAGTTTAGGCCCCAGTTGCGAGTCGAGGGTGGACTTGCAACTAGGACAAAAAAAGCCAGGCCCGAGTTGCGAGCCAAGGGCGGACATGCAAATGGGACAAAAAAAATGGATCCCAGTTGCGAGTCGAGGGTGGACTTGCAACTAGGACAAAAAAAGGTCAGACCCCAATTATGAGTTGAGGGCCAATAAAAGCGGAGTCGAATAGGCCTAGGCCAACAACAGGATACACAATAAACAAACAACGACAAGGGAGGCGGAAGGTAGAGCTTGCAGGAAATGACAAAAAATAAATCAAATGGTGAATTTAAAAAGTACTTATAAAATTTTAAAAATCATGGATTTATAAGACTACAAAAGAGAAAAAACAAAAGTTTAAAAAGATGGAATCTCTATTGCATGTCAAGTGTGTGGTTGGACTTGCACCTAGAACAAAAAATGGATTGGGCCTCAGTTAGGGACAAGTAGACAAAACATAACAAGGAGACACGGGAATACATCATCCAACGCTGGGAGATCAAAAGTTTACGCGAAAATTACAACAATAAGATGCAAACTTGCAACATAATATAAAAATATGTTGGGCCGAGTTGCATCTTGGTGGTTTACTTGCAACTGCGACAATAAAAAAAAAGAGACGAGCTCCAGTTTGCATGTCGGTGGTCGACTTGTAACTAGAATAAAAAATAAAAAGGCGAACCCAGTTAGGAGTACACTTGTAGGACCAAAACGGTTTGGACCCAGATACATGTCGATGATCAACTTGCAACTGGAACAAGAATAACAAAAAGACACAAGATTCTTACATATTAGGGTTAGATATGAGAACAAAAATAAAAACAATAAATTGGCCGTTGCCCGTCATTGTACCGTTTAGAAACTTGGCCGGGTCGCCTCTACTCCTTAGACAACGAGCAATGGGATAGAGAGAGCGAAGAAACAGAGCCGACGAGCCAGCGGTCAGCTCGTCTCTCCAACTTATACAGACAACACTTATCTTCAACTACAACACAGAAAAAAGACCACGAAAAACGGCCCAAAAAAGAAAGACGCGTGGTGTGATGGGCTGTAAAATGAACATGATTTACAAAAATTCCGTGGGACAAATGAACATGAATATAAATGATTTCGATACATGATTTACAATTCCATGGACACGTTGCATAGATGAATACAAATCAAAACAACAACAAATATGCACGAACAATCATACGGTATATACACGCGTAAAGGAGATGCCTGCACACGTCATCTAATATATACACATGTCACAGTATCACAAGTGGGAGAAAAAAGAAATGAAAAAAGACAAAAAATACCTCACAAACTGCGACAGCTGCAGTGTATCGTGACAATACAACAATAGACAAAAGAAGGAAAAAAACAGAAAGGAAAGGCAGCCCACTCTAGCACACATGGGCTAGCCCACGCTGGCACGCTGCATGCGGGCTGCGCGAGCGCACGCTACAAATCGCCAGATCGTACAATCAAACACGAACAAATCGTCAAATCATCAGTGCACGAATTTTAAAGACAAAACAAATCCAAGGATGAGGGACTTAGATGTGAGATAGCTATTTCACATCTAGATGTGAAATAGCAAATCCGTTCTAAATATTATACAACACACAAAATTCAACCTTAAGATTTAAATTGTATGGGGATTTAT
This sequence comes from Triticum aestivum, assembly GCF_018294505.1. Taxonomy (NCBI): domain Eukaryota; kingdom Viridiplantae; phylum Streptophyta; class Magnoliopsida; order Poales; family Poaceae; genus Triticum; species Triticum aestivum. Next base: position 39,762,745 of record NC_057799.1, on the reverse strand, counting down.
GTAAAACAAAAAAACAAAGAAAATCAGTATAAAAAGTTGAGCTTGCTAGTTGTGAAACACAAAATATCAAAAGCATCGAGCAACTGCATTGAACACTAAATTTGCACAAAGCATCTCCAGCAAATCAGTTTTTTTTAGACAAACTCCGAAGCTTTTTATTCAACCGTCACAATGTTTACACGGATGAAAGGAAGTCCTTCCGACTGACCCAACCACACATGCCGGCCAGCCGGTAGGGATAAAGCATGCTTCGCGAGCTTGTGAGTCTCGACATTCGAGCTCCTGAATTCATGACTAATATTACAAGTAAGAAAAGTATACTTATGCGCTATGATTTCATGTATAATTGCTCCATAAACTGTGGCGTTCCTGTCCCGAATATCCTCGGCCACCACCTTGCAATATGAAAAAACTTGAATCATTTTTTCATATAAATCATCCGCCAAGGCGAGAGCCTCCCTTACTGCCATGCACTCAAGTGTTGATGGATCAGAGACAACTCGGAACACAACCGCAGAAGCGCCAAGAAATTGGCCTGTTGGGTCTCGACAGATCGCCCCAACTGCTCCATAACGTCCTCCTCTCCCGACCGCTGCATCTACATTGATCTTCACTAAGCCAACCGAAGGAGCAATCCAATGTGTTGGGCGCACCACGACACCTCTAGTGGGTTGGGGTACAAATGTTTGGATGGCCTTTAGTTCTCCAAGATATGATTGCACAACTCCATGAATGGAGTATGGGCTTTGGTAAATCTGTTCGTGCACTGCCTTCCGACGTGCTCCCCACAGAGCCCGCAAAGTGACCACGAAGGTAACAAATTCGTCATGCGGTAATGACTCATGCATGGAAAATAACCATCTGCGTTATCATCAACATTAGTGCTCAACATCTCTATGATCGGCTCGGATGAGAGTGCCCATGTGCTCCTCGACACGGCAAATTCAGAAGTGCATGCCTCCAAGTGTCTTCCGCTCCACAAAGGCAGCAAGAGCTCGTGTTTGACATATTGCGGTGGTTCAGAAAAGCTGCTTCGGGATTGAGTGTTGGGCCAACCTCCACATAAATTTTTTCAACTTGGACGGAACTTTGATACCCCATAAGTTCGTCCATCCCTGGCTATCCGAAACTGAGTGAGAAGATCCGCCCTGTTCATATAACCATGCTTCATGGCTCAGTTTTGTCATCTGAATCATTCTATACGCCGATCTAACCGTGAAGTTCCCCTTCCTCTCTTCACTCCAAGCCCAAAAGTCCTCAGCCTGCCTTGTCATCTGAATCATTCTATACGCCGATCTAACCGTGATGTCCCGACCCTCCAACACAGCCCGCCAGATTTGGGACGGATGTGAGTCCAATGTTGTGAAATTACGACGTATCCAAAAGCAACTATAATAATGGGCTTTTGGCCTACCTATATGGCACTTTTACCTATGTGAAGGAGTAAGAGATGAAAAAATGGTGGGAGTGGGTATGCAACAACCTAGCTATACACCGCTCCTAGGCAAAGTAATAAATACAATAGGCGCCACTAACAAGCGGCATCATCACCCCTTCACTCGTTCGAAGGATGCCCATACGCTAGGGTTTTCCGTGCCTCCCGCCGGCGCCACCGACGATCTGCCTCGTGTCCTATGGCCTTATCAACGGGAGGGCTCCATTTTTTTAATGTCTTTTTAAGTTTTTGTTAAGATTTGTATCCTACTCATAGAGGCGAGGTGGTGGCAGCTCTTTGAAGATGGAATACCCGTCTAACCCCCGTCCTGACAGTGCTTCTAGCCTCATTGGATGACATGTGGAAGTTTGTCTCTGGCAGATCTTGCAAGATTTAGTGGATCCCTGTGGCTCCGATCGGCGTTTGTGTCTCTACATCTTGGATCCTTCCGATATATGCTTCTCTTCTCCGACGATGATTGTTGTTCTAGTGCGCTGGCCCTTTAGGGCCTTAGCATGACGACTTCCCTACTGTCTACTATAATAGAGATTGCCCGGCTCCGGTGGTGGAGGGGCGTTGATGGAGGTCGTCGCTAGGTGTCTTACAGACTTGGATGTAATTTTTTACCTCTAGTATACTTTATACTACCATAATAGTTGATGAATAGATTGAAAGTTTTCCTCGCAAAAATAATAATAATAAATACTCCCTCCGTTTCTTTTTAGTCTGCATATAAGATTTGGTCAAAGTCAAACTTTGTCAACTTTGACTAAGTTCATAGAAAAAATATCAATATTCACAATATGAAATCAATATTGCTAGATGCATCATGAAATTAATTTTCATACCATATAGCTTTAGTATTGTAGATGTTGATATTTTTTCCAACAAAGTTGGTCAAACTTTACAAAGTTTGACTTTGACCAAATCTTATATGCAGACTAAAAAGAAACGGAGGAAGTACAATGTAAGAGAAAGAGAGAAGGTAAAAAAGGTGCTAGTCTAATAGCTAGAAATCTTATTGTATACACCTAAGTGACTACACAAAGTTAGAGGGAAGGTCATCATGGATAGCTTTATTGGTCATCAAATAATTAATACTACATCATTTATGAGAGCTAGAAATAATAAAACTCATAGACTCCTCAACCAAACACATGGTTGCCGCACAACCTCCCTAGCTAGACAATGAGCTACAATGTCGACATCCCTACTAAACATATATTCAACTCGAGGGATCATAATCACTTGGACACATAAGGAGCAACTGTTGTAGAAGAAATGGTCACCAAACAATCAGGTTGAATAATGATACGACTGAAAACTATTTCATTTTGCAAGATCCAATCCATGCCTCACAATAAATGCCTTAGTAGTCGCCGCATCCACCAGACAATCAACGAAATCACTGCTTGCAGCAAGGAACTTACCACAAAGGTCACAAGCCACTGCACCCAACCCTTTGTTATTAATGTTTTCATCAAAAGTTGCATCCACATTTATCATCACAAAGCTCTTCCTCGGTTTATCCCAACAACTCTTCTTGTGCATAGTTTGCTTTCTCATTACTCGAATGTTGTCAGATGTAATCACCTGTATTGACATTGCTGCTTGTGCGTTCGATGGCACATCTCCCCCATGAACTAGACCCCTTCTAAACCACCAAATATACCATGATGCCGTCAAGACAATTTCTTTAAAATATGTTGTGTCAATATGCATTGGTATTATCTCATGTGCATGCAAATAGTTCTTCCAACACCTCACTTCCTGAGCGATCAAAAAGCAAAGCCTTCTCAATGATATCAAGTAGCCCTAGCTTCCTCCAAACTTCCTTAGCATGGATACGGTCCAATAATGTATGCCCTTGCAATGGATCGTACATTGAGGACATTGGCTCGACGGCGGTATGTTCCTGTTTGCCAAAATGTCGAAGCATGAGAGAATTCCCTATAGTGCCTTCCATGGACACAAACAAACCTTCACAATAGCTGAGCATCTCTAAAGTGCTCCATACAAGATTAATAGTTGATCTCTTTGCCAAAGAAAAGTTTCTTTCTTTGTCTCCAAATTACAGTTCATAAAATATGTTGTTTATAAGTTGATATCCCTTTAGTGCATTTATTTTTATCCCTTCGTGAATCATTCATAAAATAGGGTGGCTTTAAATCCGAACCCTGACCCAATTTGAAGTCCGGAGTTTGAGAAACTTCCGAGGCTATTAGTTCGGGCTCCGGGATGTCAAATGATTTTCCAGGCCCAACGCCCGATTCCAGGTTCGGAGGACTGGGAGTGTCGTTCCGCAGACAGGTATCCGGCTCTTCGAGCTCCGAAATCCGAACATAGTTCGTCTTCAACATAGAGGAAGAGTTGTTGTTTTGCTCCTCTACGACCGCTATCTGATGGGTGATCGGCGGAGATTTGTTTTCTCTCTGATCGGGTTTAAGCCCAATCCGATCGTAGTCTGTAGCGACCCCCATGGCGGCGATGCGATTCAGGAGTTCGTTTAAAGACGACAACTCCGCCGGATCCATCCGTTTGGAGTATTCGGAGTCAACACGGAGACGATTTTCGATGATCTGAGTAGTCATCGTCGGCTTGACGGCTGCACGGGCGGTCATGGTAAAGCCGCCCAGCCGGAGGGTTTGGCCTGAGGCTAGGGCTCCTCCGGAGGTGATACTGTCCTTGATAACAAGGCGAGCCATCAATCCTGTCTTCGACGTCACAGCACAACTCTCAATGAAAGCACCAATGTCGGTGTCAAAACCGGCGGATCTCGGGTAGGGGGTCCCGAACTGTGTGTCTAAAGTCGATGGTAACAGGAGACAGGGGACACGATGTTTACCCAGGTTCGGGCCCTCTTGATGGAGGTAATACCCTACTTCCTGCTTGATTGATCTTGATGAATATGAGGATTACAAGAGTTGATCTACCACGAGATCGTAATGGCTAAACCCTAGATGTCTAGCGTGTATGATTGTGATTGCCTCTACGGACTAAACCCTCCGGTTTATATAGACACCGGAGGAGCCTAGAGTTGTACAAAGTCGGTTTACAGAGGAAGGAATCTACATATCTGAACGCCAAGCTTGCCATCCACGCAAAGGAGAGTCCCATTCGGACATGGGAGGAAGTCTTCTGTCTTGTATCTTCATGGCCCATTAGTCCGGCCCATGTTACACAGGCCGGACGCCCGAGGACCCCTTAATCCAGGACTCCCTCACCCTCGTCGTTGCCGCGTTGCCACCACCTCGCCATTAAGGAGGAACTGTCGCCCGTGATCGAGAAGGCGCGGGGCCTCCTTCTCCACTAACTCAGAGGTGGTGGTTACAAACGGTGCCTCGGGCTCGAGGGTCGTTGTACCCGAGGTGGAGCGCGAGGCGAGGTACGACTGGTGCAATGTTGGTTGCCGCTACGCGTTCGCCAAGAGCGACGTGGCGCCCGACTAGGTCCGCAACGACCTTGACCTCGCCGCCGCGTGGGCGCTCGACCGCTCCATGACCACCGCGGAGACGGTCGCCAGACGCCGCCGCCTCCTTGAAGGAGGGTTGAATAGGAAGTGACAATTTGCCATGTTCCATGAACTTAAATTGCCATGGTCCATATACAACTAACCTTTTTTTCGCTATTGTTTGCGTAAAGAGAAGGATTTTATATAGTCAATAAATAAACTACATTAAAGCAAAAATACTCTAGCTAAACCATCGTAGATCATTGGCATTGGCGTTGCGGCGGGAGCATGCGCATCGCGCTACGACGACGAGGCCAACGGCATAGATGAGCGTGCAGAGCAGGGCCGCGACGATGACGATGACACAACGGGTTGTGTCACCCGGTTGTGCCCCGACACAGAGAGCTCCTCACGTGCGACCACCGAAGGGGAGTGGGGACTCTCGGGATTGAGTGGATAAGGCCGCGCCGCGGTGAGGTTCGTTCACGCGAGGGGAAATGCCGAGTGAAAAAGCCTTGTTGTGGGTGATGTGTCAAGCGATCGCGCACCAAGATTTATACTCGACATTCGACGGCTGCTGGGACGTTCGATCTGGAAATCTACAAGTCTGATGTCAAATTTATAGTGATTCATAAAAGCTTTTTCTGACACTAGTGTAGGAAGGAGGAGTAAAACTTTGCGATCGAGGGTAATAAATATGGACTTTTAGATATATAAATGAAAAAAAAAACAGGTCGGGTGCGAGGAAAGATACAGTAGATCCGAAGGCGAAGGGGAAGGCGATAGGAGATGGAGACGGAGGCGGAGCAGAGACCTCAAGTCGAAGGGAGAAATATCGTCTCCAACAATCCCGATTCCGATCCCGATCCCCACTCCAACTCCAGCCCCAACCCCAACTCCGATTCTTCTATATACTCCAAAGGTAAGGCTCCCCGATCTAGTCCCCATATTATTTAAGAAGCGGATCGTGGCAGGTTGATCATCAATCTCGCCGGCCGCTTTTGTCCACCGCCACCGTAGCTCACTAATTACCGATCTGTATACACAGTGATGTCGCCGAGCCGCGCGCTGGCCGTGCCTCGCCTTCCACCACGGCGCGGGTCGACCCACGGTGACCTTCGATGTGTCGGAGAAAAAGCCAATCGCCGGCTACATCGACGAGCTGGAGAACAAGGAGATCTGTCCAGCCACGCACGGCTTTATGCTAGCCAGGTGCCCTGCCTCCATGTCCACCTTCCTGTGGACTCCCCAGAGCCGCGGCAAGATCGAGCTGCCGCCGTTGCCGATCGAGCAGGACCTGTTCATAGACTGCATCTGCCTGCTCTCCAACAAGCCCACCGCTTCAAACTGTGTCGTGCTTCTGGTCGAGCCTTACGCCACCTTCATATGGTACTGTCACATCGGAGACGATCAGTGGCGAAAACACGACTATGACATCGGAACCCAGCCGGCCCTCGACCTGCAGTCCGAGGACAAAGAGGTCATAACTCCGATTGCGGCATGTGGGGGCAAGTTTTATTTCAACAGCACACAAATCGAGCTTGGTGTTCTTGATTTCTGCCCTGCTCCCGTATTCAGTTCCATCAAGATCAACGACGTGGTCGATGATATCTACGGTGTTGAACTGGCTCCAGCTCAAGTTTTTCTGGTGGAATCGGACGGGGAGCTCTATATGGTTTCCCTGTTATGGGCGGAAACAATTTATGGTGCAAGAGTTCATAGGATGGATTTTCTCAAAGCAGAGATGGAGAAAAGTGTATGATCTTGGTGATCGAACGTTCCTATTGTCCCTGTTCAACTTTGGTGCTCTCTGCTCTGTCGGCAAGTCTGGACTGCGAGAGAACTGCATCTACATGGCGTATCCTTGGGAGCAGACCGTGCACATTTTCAGTGTAAAAGATGGTAGTATGGAGACGCACAAGCTGGATGATGCTCCCTCCTCAGATAAAGCATTCTGGATGCTCCCTGCCAATCATATAGATTAGTTTAGATTCACAAGATATTTTTTCCATGTCGTTTTTAGTTATCACCAGACTTGGATTGTGCAACCTGTTTACGTGTTATTATGATATATATTGACAGAATCACTTCTTGTATGTTTCCATCTATTTCTTCCTAGTGAATTGGAATCTCACATTCTCATCCGACAACTAATTGTCGGTCCATGTGGCTCGGAAAGTTATGGTGCAGTAAGACTATGAAATCTTGGAAACAATTGTGCTACTGTTGCATGAGTAGGATAAAACTCTACCGTAGTTACTGAAATTATACACTATATTGTCTAATAATGCCTTCATGACTTGTGCATTGATAGTTTAACAACATTGAATTGAAAGAAATCTCGAAAATTTTAAGCAAAATTTTCAGCCATTATTATGAAATAGAGGGAATTATGAAAAAATTGTGCAAATTGTTCCAGATCAATTTTATGCAAATTGTTTAGCCATTATGAATTGATCCAAAAATCACCCTGAGAAGAATATCTCAAAATGTTAGTTTTAGGATAACCTGAGTAAATTTACGAGTAATGAATACAATCAGCGAGTCATCATCAGGCACATTTGCTGTCAGTTCCTGGTTCCATTTTGTTCTTGCCAGTGCTGCTAGTCCATGCGCAAGAGCATTACCTGCTCTTTTAACAGTGAAGACTTGGACGGAGCTGAACACCGGCAGCAGAGCTTTTATGTCCTGGATGATTGGGAAACATAAACATGACACATGGTTGGCTAGGATCCCTTCTCTGAACATTGACTCAGCACTATCCACCAGATTATGGTGGGCATCGAAAGAATGCGCAGTCACCAAGGACTCTGCACTTCCTCTGGCTCGAGAAAATCCATCTTGTGCTACTTATTAAGCTGAAAATTCTCATGGGGAGAATTTAATTTATGCCAAGTCTAGTCCTCTAGTGAAAACAGAACTCACTATTGGTGTAATCGGTGCATCGCAGACCAAATCACTATGTATTGTTGTTGGTCACTACACAACTTGTAGCCTGTTAGGGTGATTACAGAGAGAGTAGCAGAAGCAACTCCTATAGTTGCATTCCTTGGGCCGAGAATCTGAGAATCAAGGGTTTTCAAGACTTGATAGCTTCATCTTTGGTGTTGTGAATGATAGTAGATGCACATTTTTCGCGAATACGCAGAGAGTGCGTATCATTTCATTGATAGGTAGAAGAGAACGTTACAAAGAAAGAACTTACATAGAGATGAAAGGAGTACACCACACCAAAATGTGGGAAAACAGAAGAAACAACACAGCCCAAAACTAGCCTAGCTCGAACTCCAACCAAGAAAGGTGAGGAGACGAGACAAAAGACACCAAGGCCGCGTCACGACCAACACGAGGCACCCATGACACGCGGCTACGACTCAAGAGCCGACCGGGTCAACGTACCCCCCCACCAGAAGCGCCTAGAAGAGTCGGCAAGTGGGTTGCAGGACACGGCCGGGTCTGAGAAAGGAACCATGGAGGAAGAGCCGACGATGTCGTACATTGCGCCCCGGATGCCCATGCCTAGAGAAGCACCCACCAAGCACGACACTTGACAACTCCAAATCAAAAACCTGGGACGCCACGAGCAGCCAAGATAGCACCTTAATGAAAGTGACGGCGTTGAGATGCCGCCGCCGTCCGATCCAGAGAACCGGATCTAGAGTTTCCTCCGGTGCTCGAAGAGGGGCAAGGATAAGGCCATGGCAGCGCCTTCAGGAAGGAGACGGCACCCGCGGGTGTCGCCGCTGCCAACACATCTGCGCAGGGATTTCGCCTCGGCTTGATTGAACAATCCCAATGTCGCAGGAAGATTCGGAGATGTGGGAACCACCGATGGCTGGAGCCACTACAGCAGGGAGGCAAGCTCCACCCGTCGTCGAATAGAGGAGACACCAGGCGCCGCCGGACCCACCACCAACCGCAATCCCGCTGCACACACAAGAGCCGCCACTGCCTAGAACCGCCGCCACTAGCCAGCCTAAGAAAGAGCGAGGCATGCCTGGACCAAGCCACCGGGAGAGAAGAGGTCAGTGGACCTGGCTGCAACAAGTGCCCGGGGACAGGGCCGGCTGAGGTAGAGCAGCCGAAGATTGGACGAGAGGGGGGGGGGAGGGGCTGCAGGAGTGGTACTGGAGGGACAGGGGAGACAACGCCCTGGCGCGGCGGAGAGGACCACCCACGAATAGGAACCAGCAGCAGCGCCCGCGCGAGGCGTGGCGGCCACCCCAAGATCCAGCGCTGGGGGGTGGGGGTCATTGGGGCGCGAGGGAGGTCAAGGCCGGGAGCAGGGGAACCGATTCACGGGGGAGAGGACCACCGGCGGCACGGCCCACGGCCCACACGAGATCCAGTGCGTGCGGGGGAGGGGGCCGGGGGTGGCGAGCAGAGGCCCGAGCGCGAGGGAATGGATCCCGCCGCCGCCGGTCGCCGGCGGGCTTTGCCCGGCGACATCTGCCGGTGGTGGCGAGGGCGGCGACGGCTAGGGTTCCCGCCCGAGCCGCCTCCAGGGAGACGACGTGGGGGGCGGGGGGTGTCGAGCTGTTCGATTGTAGATACACATAGATTAGAGTATTTCTTGATGGTGGGGTGATTCTTGCTTACCAAATTTATTGCTCCAATGCAAAGTTGTACTAAATAAGCGACACTGATTTTGGGACGGAGGGAGTATATCATAATGCAAGGCGACTTCCTTGGGAGGAGGCTTAGATTCTTGTTATGCACTTCTTTCTCTTTGTTCCGTGGACATGAGCCACCCTTGTGTTTGCTTCTCTACTGATCACACGCCGTGAATGCGGCTTAAAAGCCAGAGGTGCCTTTAGAATATTAGTATCGTAGTGTGTGTGTGTGTGTGTTGCGTGACATGAATTATGTTGTCTGCCTTTGAACTACATGTAGTGAATATATGATTTGCACGTATATTAAGTTAAAGGGAAAAACCTATTGTGCTCATCATGGTGTTGGACACGGTTCAATAAAACAAACCATGTGCAATGGATGACAACAATACAAATGATTTTAGAAAGAAGGGTGCGCGATTGGCAGATTAGCACACCTGCAAGACACCGTGTGCGATGGCTATGATGATCCCGCACGATGAACAGACAAAAAATATCAGTGATAGACGTACTATCACACACGTCCTGTATAAACGAATTAAGGGCGACTGAAACCATAATCACACATGAATCGGCTAATCGCAATCATGTGGACGGTTTTAGGATCGCCAGCATTTTCTCTTCTCACTGATGGACCAGCCAAATCATCAGCCTACTTGAGCACACGGTTCCAAAAATTGTGTGCGACTGGGGTCCAACCTAAGTGAATAGCCTCGCCCGTCGTGTATTAGTGGTTGCTCCTTTCATCATACTAAGTTTATGGGAGTTTGAAATTACCTATAAACACAACAAAACAAATACGGCTAAAATCTAGTAAAAATAAAGGCAAAGCAATGCTCACAATAAAAATGATTGCAAACTAGATATCATGCGTAATGGACATGCAACTGGATCAATGAGACATTTATAATGAATTTTTATGCAACAAGAGCTCTAAATTTGGGTCAAAAAAATGAAAAAGAAATAGAGCCATCACCAGCCACCCGTCATGGGCGCCACGCTCGGAGATTGTACCACACACGAATCCCCGGCGGCTCGCCAGAGTACGTACGTACGAACCAGTCGACATGCAACTGTTGGGCGGCCTTTACATGTCCGATTAGGCTGGTCATAGTGCTACTAACGGTAGTAGCCACATAAGTAAAAATAATGAGGTGGCAAGTAGTTAATAAAGAAAGAGACAAATAGAATAACATAATATGTTACCATCACATAGCGCTTCTCAATGCAAAATGAGTCTACAAAATAATAAATGAAGATATCTATGTTACCATATATATGACACTACCCACTATAAAGATAGTAACATAGACTAGTAACATATGCATGCTACTAGTCTAAGTTACTCTTCACTATGACCAGCCTTAGAGCATCTCCACTCGTCCCCCCCCCCGGCGCGCGCATAGGCCGGCGCTCTTTCAGGCGCTCGCCCGACGATTTTTAGGCCCTGGGGCGATCTACGTCCCAGCCACGCCCCAGGTGCCGCCCCCAAGGCGTCGCAAATTCAAACTTGGTCCATTCCCGCTCCAAAAAACGCTACAAGTCCGGCGATCAGCACCATAGTTCCGCGATCACCTTGCCACAATTCGGCGATCAAATAAAAAGTTTGGCGTGCAAAATAAAGGACGGACGCGTTACATCAAACGGTGGTGTCGGCCTCTAGCGTCGGAGGAGTCGGCGTGCGAGGACTGGTCGGCGTCGGCGCGGCTTCTGTGATGGGCGTCGTCGAGGCATCATTGCTCGGGCTTGGCGGCGGCATAGGCGTCAGCGTGGGAGTTGGCGCCGCGGTCGACAGCATCTGGTTTAGGATGAGGCCACGCTCCGCCAGGTACCACGCCTTGAGCTGCTCGTTGTTGCTCCGGAGCATGTCCGCGCCCCCCCCATCAGGAAAGCTAGGTCGGTGTTCCTCTTCTTCACGGCGACGTTGGTCCGGAGCAGGTTGAACTCGACGGCGATGTTCTTCATCAACGCCGACCACCGCGCCTTGGTTTTCTCTTCCTGCTGGGCGGCCCGGGTCTGGGCGTCGGCGAGGCAATGCTCGATGGACTCTTGCACATGCGCGGTGGCCGACTCGGTGTGTTTCGCCGACTTGGTCCTTTTGTTGCCGTCCCGGCGCCCGTCGGCCGCGCCCGGCGTTGGCGTGTCCGGCTTGTACGTCTCCTTGGCCTTGGCGAGGGTGCACCAGACATCCGCCCACTTCTCGATCTGGCAGAAGACGTGGAGGTACTTGAAACCTTGGTCGCTGCTGTCCTGGCGAAACATGGCGAACATCCGCACCATTTGCGCCGAGGAACAACAGTCGGCGGCGCACACGCTGAAAAGAAAAGGGAGAGACCGGCGTGCCATATCTGATCCTCGATGCTGGCGCCACTCTCCGGGCGAGCCGCGATCTCCTTGACGATCCCATGCCATTTGTTGCACGCCGTTTGGATGAGCCCCCAATGGTTCGCCATTGCCTTCGACCCGCGCTGCATGTAGATGCCTTTGAAGTAGTGGTCGACGAGCTTGCCCTCGTCGAACTCGACCTTGATGCGCTCCCAATACGTGTCGACGCTCTGGTTCGTGCCGGTGATCGGGTCGAGGCAGACGACTTTACACGCTTTGGCGAGGCACTCGTCCTCCTTGGACGCCCACTTGATGCGCGGCTCGCCGGTCCTGGCCGCCCGCTTCTTCTTCTTCTTCTTCTTCCCTTTCCTCGCCGGAGCAGGCGCCGGCTCCTCCTCCTCCTCCTCTGGCTCCTCCTCGCCGTAGTCGTGCTCGCCGTCCATGTCGCCGTTGAGGTCCATTGTGTCGTCTTGGGCAGTGAACCCGGGGGAGGCGGCGGCGGCGGCTGAGCCGGTCATGATGATGTCGTCCATGTCGGCCTCCGTCGCGTCGGTGTCGCCGAGATGCGACGAGGAGGCTTGCGAGAAGAGCAACGCGACACGGCGGAGAGGTGGCGTCGGGGAGGCTGCGTAGGCCGGCGGCGAGTAGGTGCACGGAGGGTAATGCACACCGGCGAAGGCGGGCGAGGGCGTGCGCTGGGCCAGGTGACCATGGGGGAAGGTGATGTTGGGGTTGAGCCCACCGTGCACGTCGCGGTCGGCGTAGCCCGGCGACGGCGTGCAGCCCCAGGGTTGTGGCGACGACGAGAAGCCGGCCGGAGACCCGACGCTTTGCTGGCGCCAAGACGCGTACGGGCCGTGGCCGCCGGGTGGATTCATCATCCCCGCTCGAGCGCCTCGGCTTGTTCGGCCGCGCGCTCCTCCTGCTCCACGACCGCCGCAGCCGCGAGCGCCGCCCTGTCCCGGGCCTTCTTGGCATTGGCCCTGTTCCGCCGGTCGGTGGTGACAGCCTCCCGGCACTGAACTTCCACCCTCCAGTCGGCGTTAGACATGCCCGGGGGCTTGGACGGCGGCACCCTCTGCTTCCTCTGCTTCGGCTGGGTGGTGGCGGCGGCGGTGGCATCCGTCGTGCCGCGGGGGGCCACGTACTTCTTCGGCGGCTTGACGGCCGACTGGGAGGGGAGGAGGAGGAGTTTGGCGGAAGGAATGGAGAATGAGACAGAAGCCGAGGGGGGAAAGCGGGAGGAAACGGCGGAAAAAGGGCCCCCTCTCACCGACAGAGCGGCCCCACGTCCCTTTTCGCTTCTGCCGGCGCGTCCAGGCGACCCCCGGGTGCTTGGGTTCGGCTCGGGTTCGCCGGCTGTTATTTCGGCCTAAACCGGCGCTAAATGAGATCCTGAGGGCGCGGCTGCGCCGATTTTCAGGCGCCGGCACTAGAAAAACGCCTTGAGAGGGCCTGTTGGAGACGCGGCTGGAGATGCTCTTAGAGAATCTACAACAAGGATCACCTAATTTGGAGCCTCAATCGTGTCCGCGCCTGGTGAGCGTCCGGGCAATCCTCTAATTTTTGCTGCAAAATAACCACGTCCCCCACTTTTAACCCCCACTTTCTCTCTCCGTGCGGCATTTCATCGAATACTTCTAGTGCACACACACTGGCAAGTCAAGAGGCGCACAAGATGCCGGTGAGCACGCTCGGCGGCCAGCATGTGGCCGCGACCCGCACACCCGGCGGCAGCACGCGTTGGCAACGCCCAAACCGGGCAGTCCGAGGGACGTACGCTGCTCGACTATTGGATCAAAGGCGCGAGGCTACACAAGCAAGCAGTGGAGACGAACGAAGGAGAAAGGAAGACGGACACTGTTTTTTTGCGAGGCCCAACTGCTTGCCCCTTTTCTTTCTTTCTTCTCTTATAGTGTGCTAACAGAACTGAAACGTAAAACCAGTACAGAACGGGTAAGTCGGCCGTGCCATCCCACGTCCACCCGATCGTCGAGGTGTTGCCATCACGCAAACATCACTAGTAGAAAACGGGGTAAAGGTCACAGGGCAGTTTTCACATTAGCCCCGGTTCAGTCACGAACCGGGACCCATGGGGGCATTCGTCCCGGTTCGTGAGCCCAGGGGGCCGGCCGGGGCCTCGTGGGCATTGGTCCCGGTTCGTATGGAACCATTTGTCCCGGTTCGAGCCACGAACCGGGACTAATGGTCCTCGCTCCTGGCCCACAACCATTTGTCCCGGTTCTTGGCATGAACCGGGACAGAAGGCCCGGATTTAGTACCGGTTCATGCCACGAACCGGGACCAATGAGGTGCCTATATATACCCCATCGCCACGGCAGAGCACTCCACAGTGCTCTGTTTTTCTCTGGCCGGCGAGGGGAGGGCTTTGTGGTGCTCTAGCTCACCTCCTATGCACATGAGGTGTTCGATGAAATGCCCGAGCCACACTAGTTAATCTTTCTCCTCTCGAAACTCGACCTCCGAGCTCCATTTTCCTCGAGATTTGTCTAGGTTTAGCGGCCCGTCACGTCCCATTCCCGTCTTCACCGCCGTCGACCGCCCGCGCCGATCTCGTCGCCGGCAACACCGTGGTGAGCCTCTTGTTCTTATCTTCTTTTTGAAAGAAAAAAATTCTTACTTTAGATAGATACTTGTCTAATTTTCTTACTATTTTATTCCTTCTTATTACATAGTGCGATGGTTTTGGTATCCGCCCCCGTCGGCCCTCGTCCTGTCTATGATTCGGATGTGGTATATATTATCTTTTTATAACTATTTGATTCATTTATTGTTTATGACAAATATACCGACCAGCGTGACATAGATTTTATTTATCTAGGAGGTGGTTGAACCGGAAATTCTAACCGACCCTATTGTCGAGAGGTTAAATTTAGTTGAAGAAGAAAACAATTACTTGAAGGAAAAAATAAAAAAAATTGAGGAGGAGAAGATGATATTGGAGTTGCATGTTGCGGATGTCGTCGATGATCACAAGATCAAGATGGATGCAATGCGCTTGAAGATTAGAAATTAAAATATGCCATTCATACCGAGGCTTGGTATCATTATGCCGTTGGATCAATTGTTACCTTGGTTGCGATTATGATCGCATTTGTTTTCGCATTGAAATGTTTTACATAGTTTCAATGTATGGTTTAATTAATTAGATGCTCTGGAGAGCTATATATATGTTGTTAGATGAGAACTATGTATGTACTTTGGTTCTAATGTGATGATGAACTTCTATTAATTTGGTCACTTAATTATCTATTCATGATGTTCTGTAATGGTTTTTGACACACTTAATTATATATAATGCACGCAGATGAACCGGCAATGGATGTACGGTGACAGACACACCTCCGAGTACATTAAGGGCGTGCATGATTTTCTCGAAGTGGCTGAGGCAAACAAGCAGAATGGTTTTATGTGTTGTCCATGCCCTACATGTGGGAATACGAAGTCTTACTCTGACCGGAAAATCCTTCATGCCCACCTGCTTTACAAGGGTTTCATGCCACACTATAATGTTTGGACGAGGCACGGAGAAATGGGGGTTATGATGGAAGACGGCGAAGAAGAAGAGGACGATGACAACTATGTGCCCCCTGAATACGGTGATGCTGCAACGGGGGAAGCTGCTGAAGATCAAGAGGAACCAGACGATGTGCCCAATGATGCTGCAAGGGGGGAAGCTGCTGAAGATGAAGAGGAACCAGTGCCCGATGATGATGATCTCCGCCGGGTCATTGTCGATGCAAGGACGCAATGCGAAAGTCAAAAGGAGAAGCTGAAGTTCGATCGCATGTTAGAGGATCACAAAAAAGGGTTGTACCCCAATTGCGAAGATGGCAACACAAAGCTCGGTACCGTACTGGAATTGCTGCAGTGGAAGGCAGAGAATGCTGTGCCTGACAAAGGATTTGAGAAGCTATTGAAAATATTGAAGAAGAAGCTTCCAAAGGATAACGAATTGCCCGACAGTACATACGCAGCAAAGAAGGTCGTATGCCCTCTAGGATTGGAGGTGCAGAAGATACATGCATGCCCTAATGACTGCATCCTCTACCGCGGTGCGTACAAGGATCTGAACGCATGCCCGGTATGCGGTGCATTGCGGTATAAGATCAGACGAGATGACCCTGGTGATGTTGACGGCGAGCCCCCCAGGAAGAGGGTTCCTGCGAAGGTGATGTGGTATGCTCCTATAATACCACGGTTGAAACGTCTGTTCAGAAACGAAGAGCATGCCAAGTTGATGCGATGGCACAGTGAGGACCGTAAGAAAGACGGGAAGTTGAGAGCACCCGCTGACGGGTCGCAGTGGAGAAAAATCGAGAGAAAGTACTGGGCTGAGTTTGCAGCTGACCCAAGGAACGTATGGTTTGGTTTAAGCGCGGATGGCATTAATCCTTTCGGGGAGCAGAGCAGCAATCACAGCACCTGGCCCGTGACTCTATGTATGTATAACCTTCCTCCTTGGATGTGCATGAAGCGGAAGTTCATTATGATGCCAGTTCTCATCCAAGGCCCTAAGCAACCCGGCAACGACATTGATGTGTACCTAAGGCCATTAGTTGAAGAACTTTTACAGCTGTGGACTGGAAACGGTGTACGTACGTGGGATGAGCACAAACAGGAGGAATTTAACCTGCACGCGTTGCTGTTTGTAACCATCAACGATTGGCCCGCTCTCAGTAACCTTTCAGGACAGACAAACAAGGGATACCACGCATGCACGCACTGTTTAGATGACACTGAAAGTATATACCTGGACAAAAGCAGGAAGAATGTGTACCTGGGCCATCGTCGATTTCTTCCGACCAACCATCAATGTCGAAAGAAAGGCAAGCATTTCAAAGGCGAGGCAGATCACCGGAAGAAGCCCGCCATGCGTACCGGTGATCACGTACTTGCTATGGTCAATGATTTACACGTAATCTTTGGAAAGGGTCCCGGCGGACTAGCTGTTCCGAATGACGTTGAGGGACACGCACCCATGTGGAAGAAGAAATCTATATTTTGGGACCTACCCTACTGGAAAGAGCTAGAGGTCCGCTCTTCAATCGACGTGATGCACGTGACGAAGAACCTTTGCGTGAACCTGCTAGGCTTCTTGGGCGTGTATGGGAAGACAAAAGATACACCTGAGGCACGGGAGGACCTGCAACGTTTGCACGAAAAAGACGGCATGCCTCCGAAGCAGTATGAAGGTCCTGCCAGCTACGCTCTTACGAAAGAAGAGAAAGAAATCTTCTTTGAATGCCTGCTCAGTATGAAGGTCCCGACTGGCTTCTCGTCGAATATAAAGGGAATAATAAATATGCCAGAGAAAAAGTTCCAGAACCTAAAGTCTCATGACTGCCACGTGATTATGACGCAACTGCTTCCGGTTGCATTGAGGGGGCTTCTACCGGAAAACGTCCGATTAGCCATTGTGAAGCTATGTGCATTCCTCAATGCAATCTCTCAGAAGGTGATCGATCCAGAAATCATACCAAGGCTAAGGAGTGATGTGGCGCAATGTCTTGTCAGTTTCGAGCTGGTGTTCCCACCATCCTTCTTCAATATCATGACGCACGTCCTAGTTCATCTAGTCGACGAGATTATCATTCGGGGGCCCGTATTTCTACACAATATGTTCCCCTTTGAGAGGTTCATGGGAGTCCTAAAGAAATATGTCCGTAACCGCGCTAGGCCAGAAGGAAGCATCTCCATGGGCCATCAAACAGAGGATGTCATTGGGTTTTGTGTTGACTTCATTCCTGGCCTTGAGAAGATAGGTCTCCCTAAATCGCGGTATGAGGGGAGACTGACTGGAAAAGGCACGCTTGGAGGGGGGAACTCAATAATATGCAGGGATGGATATTCTTGGTCTGAAGCACGCTACACAGTTCTACAGAAATCTACCTTGGTGACCCCGTATGTCGATGAACACAAGAACAGTCTGCGCTCCAAACACCCGGAGCAGTGTGACGACTGGATTACATGTGAACACATCAGGACTTTCAGCAGTTGGTTGGAAACACGTCTCAGAGGTGACACCACTGTTTGTGATGAGTTGTACTCGTTGTCCAGGGGACCATCTTTGACTGTATTGACTTACAAAGGATACGAGATAAATGGGAATACATTTTACACGATCGCCCAAGATCAAAAGAGCACCAACCAAAACAGCGGTGTCCGCTTTGATGCAGCAACCGAGAGGGGAAAGGACACATATTATGGTTACATAATGGACATATGGGAACTTGACTACGGACATGATTTTAAGGTCCCTTTGTTTAAGTGCAAATGGGTCAATCTGTCAGGAGGCGGGGTACAGGTAGACCCACAGTACGGAATGACAACAGTGGATCTGAACAATCTTGGGTACACTGACGAACCGTTCGTCCTAGCCAATGATGTGGCACAGGTTATCTATGTGAAGGACATGTCTACCAGACCGAGGAAAAGAAAAGATAAGGAAGCGAATACACCATACGATGAGCCAAAGCGGCACATAGTTCATTCAGGAAAAAGGGACATTGTGGGAGTGGAGGGCAAGACAGACATGTCTGAAGATTATGAAAAGTTTCATGAAATTCCTCCCTTCAAAGTCAAGGCTGACCCAAGCATCCTGATAAACGATGAAGATTATCCATGGTTACGGCGCAATAAGCAAATGACACAAGCGAAGAAAAAGTGAAGACTTTCTCCCGCAACTATTATGATGATAGCATGCCAACTTTGTAATAGACGAGTATGATACCATTGTCCGTTTTGTACAAGAAGTGCATCTAGTTTTTGCCGTAACCCTCTCAACTTTCTTGCACATGCTATGTGGATGAAATGATGATACCATGCCAACTTTCAACCTTTTCAGAGTTCATTTGAAATGCTTTATAAGCCCTGAGTGCGGAGAGGTTAGGCCCGTAAGCCTGCTTTAGAGAGGAGCTCGACAGCTCAGGCGCACCGCACCTTATAAACAGGTGCGGCTCTCTCTTAGCTAGCGAGGTGGGACTAAACTCACCACCACGCCGCTGTGCAAGGCCATTGGTCCCGGTTGGTGGCACGAACCGGGACCAATTCCACCCTTTGGTCCCTGTTGGTGCCACGAACCGGTACTAATGAGGCTGTGGCCCCACGAGCACCTTTAGTACCTGTTCGTGGCACGAACCGGTACTAGAGTTTCTTACTAGCTAAGCAGTTTTTTAGTCCCACCTCGCTAGCTGAGAGGCACTAGGAGCGGTTTATAAGCCCTGAGTGCAGAGACGATGAAGAAGAGGCGCAATGCTCACGTTGCTTAGCTTCAAGCCTTGAGGAATAAGGTAGACTGCATCGAGCTATGTGCAGTGCAGTCTACACTATTCCGAAAGGCTTGAAGCAAATCAACGCGCATTGCGCCTCTTTTTTATTTTTAATCATTAAAAGCAAAAAGAATTTTCATAAAGAACTTTTTTTGATAGAAACTTTAATAGCAGAAAGAATTATCATAAAGTAAAATAAATAAGTAATTAGAAACAAAATAAAATAAAATAAATAAGTTTTTTGTTGTAAGTAGAAATAAAACAAAATAAATATAGCAAAAAAGAAAATAAAAAAACTAAATACAGCAAAAAGAATTTTCATAAAGAACTAATGGCACTAATAGAAAGTAAAATAAATAAGTAATTAGAAACAAAATAAATAAAATAAATAAGTTTTTTGTTGTAAGTAGAAATAAAACAAAATAAATATAGCAAAAAAGAAAATAAAAAAACTAAATACATCAAAAAGAATTTTCATAAAGAACTAATGGCACTAATAGAAAGTTTATATGTTTTCTAAAACTAATGGCACTAACAGACAGTTTATAATTTTGCTGACCTAAAAGCAAAAAGAATTAAAAAATAAAGCAAAAAACAAAAGAAAATAAATAATGCAAAAATTTTAAAAAACTGCCACCTATTGGGCCACCACGGCCTGAATACGACTAGAAACCCAACCTGGGCCAGGATTCAGGCCCGCAGAAGGCCCAATAGGCCAACAGACAGCATAGTGTGAGATTAGGCCCGTAAGCGTGCATTGAGAGGAGCTCGAGAGGGCAGCTGCTGCGGGGCTTATAAACCACTCCGAGCCCCTCTCAACTAGCGAGGTAAGACTAAACTTTTGGCTGCGACGCGGGCAGCAAGAGGCATTTGGTCCCGGTTGGTGGCACCAACCGGGACCAATGCCCCCCCTGTAGTCCCGGTTGGTGCCACCAACGGGGACCAAAGGCCGCCGCTTCCCGCCCTTTGGGCTGCTGAAAAGAGGCCTTTGGTCCCGGTTGGCGGCACCAACTGGGACTAATGCCTACCTTTAGTCCCGGTTGGTGCCACGAACCGGGACTAAAGGATTTGCTATATAAGTCCACACTTAGGAAATTTTCGACATACCTCGCCAGTTGCCCCCGACGCCGCCAGGCTGCCCGTGCTCGCCGTCGCCGCCCGCTCCTCATCGCCGTCGCCCCGCGCCCTTGCCTCGACGGGTCGCCGCCCGGTGCTCGTCGCCGTCGTCCTGCCCCCACGCGCCGCCCCGCCTCGTGCTCCCCTGCTCGCGTGCGCCGCCTCGGCGCCCCGAGCCCCCCTGTCCGGCCCGCGCGTGCTCACCGGCGCCCTCGCTGCCCCCGCCCCGTCCCAGCCCCGTGCGCCGGCGCCCTCGCCGTCCCCGCCCCCGCCGTCGCCATCGTCCTAGCCGCCCCCGCTGTGAGAGCCGCCGCCCCGGCTCTGTTTTTTTATTAGTTTATTTTTTTGTTCATATGTGATGTATATGTGTATGTGGCTATAATGTATATGTGAACAAAAAAAAATTGTATGTATGTAGATGTTCAAAATGTATGAATATATAAGTCAAAAATGTTTTTTTGTTCATAGAAAGTTTTTTGTTCATATATAGAAAGTTTTTATATATGACAATGGATATATATTCGATATATATGAGAAATGATGATCCACATGGAAAAGTTTTATATATGCAAAAGTTACAATTTTAGAAAAGTTTTATATATCTAGCTAGGAAGGGAAGAAGAAGAAAAAGAAGGATAGGAAAGAAGAAAATAAGAAGAGGAAAGAAAGAAGAAGAGGAGAGGAAGAAGAGGAGATATAAATAAGAAGAGGAAAAAAGAAGAAAAAGAAGAGGAGAAGAAGAAAGGAATAGAGGAGAAGAAGAAAAAATAGAAAATATTCTATCTATTTTTTCTTCTTCTCCTCTATTCCTTTCTTCTTCTCCTCTTTTTTCTTCTTCTTTTTTTTCATCTTGTTTTTTCTTCAATCCTCTCCTCTATTCCTTTCTTCTTCTCTCCTCTTTTTATTTCTTCTTTGTTTTCTTATGTTTTATCGGGTCTGTCGTCGTCGATATATAGCCCTCCCGATAACTTCAACACGAGGGGGGATAACTTCAACACGAGGGGTGGTCGATATACCCCCTCCCCGATAACATTATTTTCCCGTGTATATATGTCGTCGTTGTCGATATAACCCCCTCCTGATAACTTCAACACGTGGGGGGGGGGGTCGATATACCCCCTCCCCGATAACATTATTTTCCCGTGTATGTATGTTGTCGTTGTCGATATTACCCCCTCCCGATAACTTCAACACGAGGGGGGATAACTTCAACACGAGGGGGGGTCGATATACCCCCTCCCCGATAACATTATTTTCCCGTGTATATATGTCGTCGTTGTCGATATAACCCCCTCCTGATAACTTTAACACGTGGGGGGGGTCGATATACCCCCTCCCCGATAACATTATTTTCCCGTGTATGTATGTTGTCGTTGTCGATATTACCCCCTCCCGATAACTTCAACACGAGGGGGGATAACTTCAACATGAGGGGGGGTCGATATACCCCCTCCTCGATAACATTATTTTCCCGTGTATGTATGTCGTCGTTGTCGATATAAAACCCCCTCCCGATAACTTCAACATGTGGGGGGGGGGGTCGATATATACCCCCTCCCCGATAACATTATTTTCCCGTGTATGTATGTCGTCGTTGTCGATATATATAACTACCTCCCAGATAACTTCGACATGATGGACGGTCGATATGTATACCCCCTCTCGACCGTGATAACTTATACCACGGGAGCACCCCCCGGCCCTCTCGCTCGACCAAAACTCTCGAGGACACCCAAACCCTAGAAAAAAACGATGTCGGTCTCCTACCCCCTCCCGCCGCGCCCCTACCCTTGAAGCGTTGCCTAGGCCACCCCAAACCCGGAATAAGCTAGGTCTACGTTTGCACTAATATATCCACCTGCTGTCATGTTTG
Source organism: Triticum aestivum (assembly GCF_018294505.1). Classification (NCBI taxonomy): domain Eukaryota; kingdom Viridiplantae; phylum Streptophyta; class Magnoliopsida; order Poales; family Poaceae; genus Triticum; species Triticum aestivum. The sequence goes on along the minus strand of NC_057799.1, from coordinate 39,740,640 downwards.
TGTAATAATTGCCATGTTGTAATATTTACAGAAACAATGGAGCACGGACGAGATGAGTAAGCAGAAGAGGTGTTGGGGGACATAATCTTAGCCGGAGGTGATATCTTGTCGTATCTTAACGACAATGTTGGTCTGGAAGAACAGGGTGAAGAAGCAGGCTGCGGTGATCGAAGAGTGGAGGAGGAAAGACATGATTATGATGGCTCCGGTGACCCAATGCTGGTGCAAGAAGGAGCCCGTGGTGACGGCTCCGGTGACCGAACAGAGTCCGGCCAGGTAAATATATTAGTTAAGCCTGTGCTGACTAGCTAATTGATGCATTCATTGTTTTGGTATGTACACATATTAATTAACACTCGTCTTTCTTCTTTTTTCTAGCCCTCCGGATCGAGCACAACTGCGGTAAAGAGACGAGGCCCGAAGAGAAAGTTGCGCTCGGATGAAAGGTTTGAGATCACAGCAATCGCGCGCGACGGCCAACCGATTGAACCCCTCCGGACAAAGGATGCTTTTGCTGCTCAGTGCGGGGTTCTAGTTAGGGACAAGATCCCGATCAGCATCCACCAATGGTATAAGCCTAAGAAGGAAGACCCTGAGGTGTCTTATGTCAATGATATGCAGAAAGATGATCTTTGGACTGAGCTGAAGGCAAATTTCACCCTACCGCCAGAGGAGGATCCGGAGAAGCCAGTTAAAGAGCAATTAATCAAGTCTCATGCTCTTAAGAAGATGGCAGACCTATTCAGGAGGTGGAAGAATGAGCTGAAAACGTTTGTCGACAAAGAAGAGACACCTGAATTCATCGGCCGGTATGAGAAGATCAGAGATCACTGGCCCGCATTTGTGGCCCACAAGACATCGGAAAAGAGTAAGAAGATGTCAGCGACAAACAAGATGAATGCTGCGAAGAAGAAGCTTCACCATCGCACGGGGTCAGGTGGCTACCTCAAAGCCCGGCCTAAGTGGGCCAAGTCTGAGAGGGATCTGCTTGATAAAGGGATCGAACCACAGACAATGAACTGGCCAGACCGTTGCCGGACTTGGTTCTTCGGGGCTGGCGGAACCTTGGACCCTGTATCAGGGAGGTGTCGTTGGACGGACGAGCAACTTGCAATACCCGTCAAGAAGATTCAGCACTATATCGATGCAGCGCAGCAAGGGACGTTCGTTCCAGACAGAGAGAACGACGAGCTCACAATGGCCCTCGGGAATCCTGAGCACCCTAGACGGACACGAGGCACGCCAGGCTCCGTTCCGTGGAAGGCTGGTTTTCCGGACGCGGGCGGTTACAAAACCCAGGAGAGGAGGAAAAAAGTGGAGCAGATCCAAATTCAGCGTCTGCACGAAAGGGTTCAAGTGCTAGAGGAACGAGACAGCAATAGAGATGCCGAAACTGCCCCCGAAGCTACACCGCCATCTCAGCGTAGAAGCAGCGTGGCTTCCACCGAGCTGCCTCAGCTGGAGCATGCGGCTACTCCTAGCTACCCCGTGGATGCTATCACGGAGTCTCAACATTGCCACCTTATGGCGGAATGGCAGAACTTGAAAGTCAAGGCGGCTGTTGGCTCTGTTTTACCTACTGAACCCGGCGCAACCTACCACTGCCGGCAGATTCCAGATGGATATGCTAGGGTGATGGTGGATGAAATAACGGAGGGATTTGAGGACCTCCAGCTTGACCACCCTACCGGTGAAGGGGAGACTCGGCTGGGTTTAGCTCTAAAGACTCCATGCCTATGGCGGAAGGAGCTCATCAAGCTTCCGAACTGGACGGCTCCGGCGAGTAAGGGCACTCCGCCTCCTCCTCCGCCTCCTCCTCTGGCGAGTGATCAGGGCACTCAGCCTCCTTCTCCGGCGCATGGCGGCACTCCGCCTCCTTCTCCGCCAGCGCCGGCGCGCCAGAGCAGCTAGCCTCCTCCTTCTCCGCCTCGTCAGCAAGGGCGAAAGAGACCCGCCGCTGCTGCGGCTGCTCCGGCGCGTCGTAGTCCTTCTCCTCCGCCTCGTAAGCAAGGAAAGAAGACAGCCGCAGCCGCTCCGTCTGCTCTGCCGGCGTCTAGCAGTACAGCTGCCAGAGGCGGGAGGCAATACAGATTCGGTCCTTCTCTGAAGACTCCAGAGAAGTTACCATATGAGAGGACCGAGGAGGAGAACGCGAAGATCGTGCGAGCCGAAGTGAAGAACTTCTTTGAAGGGGTCAAAGCAAAGAAACATCCACCTCCGGAGGAGAAGGTAGATCCGGTGAAAACAAAGCGCACTCTGGCTGCCCTGACAAAACCACCAAAGTCTCCGCCAAAAGGCAACTATGAGCGCGTTCTTGCAAAGGCATATGCCGAAGCGGAGCGGTCGGGAAGTACTGTCAGTGATAAAAGGATGAAAGAACGACGAGCTGGGAAAAAAATTGCCCAGCTCGGCGAACAAGAGAACCAATCGTGCCCCCCGCTCAAGGTGTCAAAAGGCATCGTCGCTAATGATCCGGGTATGGTGCCCGGTTATACCGATCTTGGAGATTACCTGCCCGACGATGTACATTATGAAATCATGGAGGTGGACGTACATAAATACCATTACGGGAAGCCTCTCGTCAAAGATGTCAAATCTCTAAGCACGATGATGCGAAGACTACATGATTGGTACATGAAAACCTGCAGAGAGTCTGATGGGATGAGTACTTTAACGCTGAGAGTTAAACCAGAGCATGACCTCGTTGGAATTGAACTGCTGAATGTTCCATTTGAGGATTTCTTCCAGTTTTACAATCTAATGTCCCTCGATAAAACAACGATCACTTGCTACTGTCTGTAAGTAGTACTACTTCTGTCATTAAGTCTCTCTATATAGGTCAGCTCTTTCATTGCATGTATTTATACTTATCCTCACTATATTATGCAGATTGAAGATCGCCGAATTGAAGAAAAGACAAATCGGTGATATTGGGTTCATTAACACAAATCTCATAGATGATTATCAGGTTAAATTTCATGCCAAAGAAGCCGAGGCCAACTTGCTACAATCGTTGGTAATAAATCAAAACAAAGATATAATACTCTTTCCTTACAACTTCAAGTGAGTGTTACTGTCTTCTGCATATTCGGTTTCCCTTTATTAGTCCAGGTTATGGTAATGTAATTGATGACTTATGCATGCATGCGCAGCTTCCACTATATTCTCCTAGAGATTAAGCTTGAGCCGGGAGTAGTAACCGTCTTAGACTCGAGACGAAAAGATCCTCAGGACTATGCGAACATGACTCAAATGCTCTAGAAGTAAGTTAAATCGATCATTATCCACCATATCAGCAACTTTGTTCATTTCCTGATATCAAGTAATTGTTTTCTTTGTCTGGCAGGGTTTGGAGAAAATTCACCTCAAAAGCCCCGGGACTGCCGAACCAGCTGCAATTTAGACACCCAAAAGTAAGTACTACAGTAGCATGTTCCGCGCATCTCCTAGTGATTCAAGCGCTAGTTTGATCAATACCATTTAGCATGCTTGCTTATCAGTTTGATTGACCTCTATTTCTTGTAAAGTGGTTGTGGCAGCAACCCGGGAATAATTACTGTAGATACTACATTTGCGAGTCCATCCGCTACCATACCTGTGAGCGGGGCTACACTGAAGAACAATATGAAGTGTGTAAGCAATAATATTCACAATTTTATTTTATTACCATCATTTGTGTTGAGTTTCATTTATTCATATATATATGTATTGACCCCCTTCTTCAAATTAGATTTTTCGGAAGCGGGATGAACTCCTAGCACCAGATCGTATGCGAGGAATTCAAGAGGAATTGGCGGCATTCTTCCTTGACCACGTGATCGCTGAAAACGGAGAATACTATGTGGACCCTGTGTTCCTACAATATAATTAGGAGATTGTATTGTAAGAGATAATTATTGTATATATGTAGCCGGTAGTGTCGGATAGATATACGAGAACTTGTTGTTCGACCAAAGGCCCTCCTGCCTGGGCTCCCCGTACCGGCCACGTGGACGGCCTTTAGTCCGGTTCGTGTAAGAACCGGGACTAAAGGGCTAGGGCATTAGTAACGACCCTTTAGTCCCGGTCGGGACTAAAGGCCCTTATGAACCGGGGGTAAAAGCCCCTTTTCCTACTATGCAGTCGTGCCATCCCACGACCCGCTTGCGGTGGCCTAGCTATCTAACAGAAAGTCCAAGTATACTACGCCAAGTCGTGAACAAACTCACGCTGCATGGCCCTATTATTCAGCTAGGAATCAACTACTTAGCGCGTATCTACACGTTGCAGTCACGTGCACGTACGAGCTAACCTTCTGAACTAATGCATGAAGCTAATGACTAATGCAATATCTGAACCTGCCTTTGTAACAAGATTTGCACCAACATCGACCGCCAGCACGAGCACGCGGCCAGCCAGTGCTAAGCTTGCTAGCACCAACGAGCACGTACGCACAGCTTGGCGACCAGCCAGCGCGAGCACGTACGCATGGCTTGGCGACCGGCCAGCGCGAGCATGCGGCTCGGCGACCAGCGCGTACTCGCGGCCTGTGCGCGGCTCGACGGCCCACCGGCACTTCTGCACGCGACCGCAACAACGGCCAGCCCGCCATCCCATGCTCCCGCACGCGACGGCGACCGGCCAGCGCGCGGCTCCACGACTGCGCGAGCACCCACGCGACGGCCCGCACACACTTCTGCACGCGGAAGCTGTGGCGGCGAGCTCGCATGCCGGCCCGCACGCGACCGCAACGGCGGCCAGCCCACCCTCCCGCACGCAAACGGCGACCAGCCCGCCCTCCCACACGCGGTCGCAAAGGTGGCCAGCACGCACGCTCACAACCGGCCAGCATACGGCGGCTGCAGCTGCGGACGGCTGCGGCGAGGACGTAGCGGCTGGCACGCACGGCGGCCAGCGCGCACGCGGCGGCCAGCACGCGGAGAACGGCGTGCATCAGTGGAGAGACGAGAGAGAGAGAGAGAGAGAGAGAGAGAGAGAGAGAGAGAGAGACGGGTCGAGTGGCTGCATGTGGGGTCGAGTGGAGGTGCCCGGGCGTAACCGGGCAGCTTCATATTGCCCTCAGATTTTAGACGGATTTCAGGTACGCCGGTCCATCCAGATTGTTGGCAATAAGCCATGCCCGTGCCCATGGGGCGATGACCGGCATCGACGCGACAGTTCTGGTCCATGGTGGGCACGGGGTGTGTGCCGGCGTGAGTCCATGCTCGCGTTCCTGGCGTGAAGGAGCTGCATGCACAGGGCGATCTGTTGGAGCTAGCTGCATGGTGTGCGCATGAGTCGCGTGGGGTTAGTTAGTGCATGGATCAGATCGGCTGGATAAGGTTGTTAGTTAGTGCGTGTGTGTGTGCCGGCCAAGTTAATTGAGTTAGTGGCCGGGTGTGATGGTGCATGCATGGGTTAGTGGCCGGTGTGGTGGCTGGGTCGTGTGACTGCGTGGGCTGGTGTGTGTGTAGCTTGGTTATAAAAGCTCATCCCGTGCATTGATGTAAGGGAAACAGGGGCGGACCTACGTAGTGCCAACCGGTGTCACAGGACACCGGGTAAATTCTGTATAATTACCCTATACATACGGCGCATATACGGCTGTGACACCGGTAAAAAAAGCAGATGGACACCGGCTAGAGCTACTCAAGCGCGGCCCATCGGGCGGCCCCTTCACCCAGCGCTGAGCGACACGGTCACGCGTGCGAGCGAGGCACAAATACAGCCAGGTCCCAAGCTATCGATCAATTTTTTTTCTTTTGAATATCAGTCAATAGGCCCAGCCACCACGCCCCTACAATACTAGTATAGATAACTAGAGAATGAAAGAAAAAATATATAGAACAACGATTCATGCATCAACCTCTCTATCGTGCGTGCCTCTATAATTCTGTTTTTTTCTTCTAATTCTTGCTTCTGTAACTTTTTTTTTGCGGCAATTGCTTCTGTAACTCAATCAATATACTTTATTAGTTACTTTTTCCATAAATAATTTAGCTTTTTTAACACCACCTCATATATTAATTAATCAAAAGAAATGTTACAATCGTTCATAAAATTCACCACACAGTGCGGTACATCATTAACAAGGAAACCGTCCGATCTATTGTCAAAACAAAACTTTGCTTTATGTGATCAAGATATTTGTTTCCATAGTTTGGAGTTTTTTTAATATAATTTAATGTCCAACTTTGCTAATCTAGTATTTCAAGTATAACACTTCATTACGCGGAGTATTCCAATTATAGTGTCGTGCCCTTATGCCTTTTTGCAAAAAAGAGAGTATATGTTACATTTATATATACGGTTTTGCTAAAACTCATTCGAAAGAGAAATAGATTGGTCTCATTCACTTTTCCAACCATCGGATCTAGCTGCGCCGCGATTCGTGTTTGTCAACGTGGAGAGCTTCGTAGCGACGTGTGCGCGCCCATCTGGTGTTCGGCTCGCGACCCGGCCCCTTTTTTTGTCTTTGCAGTCCGGCCCGGACTGTTTTTGACGCAAAAGCCCAGGCCTGCCTAGAATAGGATCTGCTAGTTTTTTATGAGCAAATCTGTTGCTGACGGAGTGGCTTCAATTTTTTCTTTTTTTGGGCAAGCAAGAGAATCCTGGCTGCTGCACATTGCTTCAATATTTATATCAGCGGCCTCCAGTACTGTAGTGTCATGCCCTTTCTTTGTTTTTTTGTTATGGGAATGCAGACCTTAACTTTTTTATTGATTTTTTTGTTTTCTTCTACAACATATTTTTGTGTAATACCTTTTCCTTGTTCTAATTCATCCCAAGGTCATGTTTTTGTGTTTTCCCCGTATATGTAGGATGGTGTGCCCAATCTGCCATTCGCATCGTGGGAGCGATAACGAGCAGAGTTTTCACATTGTTATCCGTGATGACTCTGAAGCTTCAGCGGTAATCTTTTTTCTTCTTTTCTTAATTGTTTTTTTCTTGCCGTCATTTTATTAACATGAAAGCATTTTTTTTTCTTTTTTTGATATATTTCATGTTTTTCCTTTTTCCTTTTTTTGTTTTGTCAACAGAACATTCCATGCACTGCAAGGAATAAGTTTAAGCAGGTGTCTGGGTTGAACTTTAAGGTGGCCGGCGACAGCATTTTTTTCTTAGTTTTTTGTTAGTACAACCCTCCCCCTGAGCGTAACTGCAACTTAGCACACCCAAGCGTAACCGGGCGTCGGGGGGAGGGTTTGTTGGTGTCGATGAAAATTGGTTTCCATTTTTTTGTTAGGGTATTTTGTTGTAGTCTCAACCGCCCCAACCCAAGCGCAATCGCAACTCAGCACACCCAAGCCCAAATGGGTGGAGGGTTGTCGGCGTCGATGAAATCGGTTTCCATTTCTTTTTGTTAGGGGTTTTCTGTTGTTGTAGTTGCAACCGCCCCAACCCGAGCGCAATCACAACTCAGCACACCCAAGCACAACCGAGGGTCGGGGCGGAGGGCTGTCGGCGCCGATGAAATCGGTTCCATTTTTTTTGTACTTGCAACCGCCCTAACCCGAGCGCAATCGCAACTCGGCACACCCAAGCGCAATTGCAAGACATATAACATGACCGCAACCGGGGGTCGGGCGGAGGGCTGTCGACATCGATGAAATCGGTTTCCATTTTCTGTTTGTTAGGTTTTGTTGTTGTTGTAGTTGCAACCGCCCAAACCCCAGCGCAATCGCAACTCAGCACACCCAAGCACAACCGGGGGTCTGGGTTGGAAGGAAAGTTGTCAGGGCCAGTTGCATGTGTTGGGAAACGTTGCATGGAAAACAAAAAAAATTCTACGCACATGCAAGAACTATCAAGGAGATGCATAGCAACGAGAGTTTATGTGTTCTGTCATTTTGTCTTTATTGCAAATATGTTTTGCTTTTTTCCTCTTATTTCCTAACACAGTTTTCACCTTTTTTCCGTTTTGTTTGTATTTGTTGATATCACATAGAAAATCCCGAAGAAATTTGTTCAACCATTGAACTTGGCTCCAGAAGGGGTTGTTGATATCACATATGTTTTGTTTTGCTTTCTGTTTTTGTTTTGTAGTTTTGTAATTGCCCTAGTTGCAAGCCCACCATCGACTCGCAACTGTGGGTGCCCGCATGCCACTTGCAAGTAGAACATCGACTCACAACTAGGGTTGTTTACTCGATGCCACTTGCAAATCAACCATCAACTTGCAACTCGGCCTTTTGTTGTTCTTTTGCAATTGCCCTAGTTGCAAGTCAACCATGGACTCGCAACTGTGAGGGCCCACATACCACTTGCAAATTGATCCTCGACTCGTAACTGGTCTATTTTTTGCATGTAGTTTTTGCAATTGCCCTAGTTCCAAGTCAACCATCGACTCACAACTATAGGGGGCCTGCATCCCACTTGCAAATATACCCTCGACTCGCAACTGGTCTATTCTTTTTTGTAGTTCTGTAATTGCCCTAGTTGCAAGTCCACCATCGACTCGCAACTGGTCTGTTTTTTTCTAGTTTTGTAATTGCCCTAGTTGCAAAGTCCAACATCGACTCGCAATTGTGGGTGCCCGCATGCCACTTGCAAGTAGACCATTGACTCGCAACTAGGGTTGTTTACTCGATGCCAGTTGCTACTCGACTAACAACTTGCAACTCGGCTTTTTTGTTGTTGTTTGCAATTGCCCTAGTTGCAAGTCAACCATCGACTCACAACTGTGGGGGCCCGCATGCCACTTGCAAATAGACCCTCGACTCGCAACTGGTCTTATTTTCTACTTTTCTAATTGCCCTAGTTGCAAGTCCACAATCGAGTCACAATTTTGTGGGTGCCCCGCATGCCACTTGCATGTAGACCATCGACTCGTGACTGGTCTGGTTTTTTTTCTTGTTGTTAGGTCTTTTTGTTGTAGTTGCGACTGCTCCAACCGCAACTACGGAACATATAATGTGACCGCAACTAGAGGTCGGGGGATAGCTGTCGGCACCGATGAAATCGGTTCCAATTTTTTTGTTAGGTCTTTTTGTTGTAGTTGCAACCGCTCCAACCCGGGGCAATTTGCAACTCAGCACACCCTAGTGCAACTGCAGGACATATGATGCAACCGCAACTAGGGGTTGGGGGAAGGGTTGTCAACGTCGATGGAATACAAGCAACTGTGGGCCCCGCATGTCACTTGCAAGCGGATCATCGACTTGCAACTTTGGGTGGTTACTCGATGTTAGTTGCAACTCAACCCTGGACTTGCAACTCGCCAATTTTTGTGTGCTGCTTCGTAATTGCCCCGGTAGCATGTCCACAATCGTCTCGCAACTGCGAGGGCCCGCATGCCACTTGCAAGTAGACCATCGACTCGCAACTGCTCTTTTGTGTTGTTGTATGTTGTTGTTTTTGTTCTTGTTCTTGTTCTTGGTTGTTTTTGTTATTGTTGTTGTGTTGGTTGTTGGGGGTGTTTACTCGATGCCACTTGCAGCTTGACCGTCTACTAGCAAATGGTCTACTTGCAAATAGACCATCGACTCGAAACTGGTCTGTTTTTTTACTTTTGTAATTGTCCTCCTTGTAAGTCCACCATCGAACTGCAACTGTGGGTGCCCGCATGCCAGTTGCAAGTAGACCATCGACTCGCAACTAGGGTTGTTTTACTCGATGCCACTTGCAACTAGACCATGGACTTGCAACTGGTTTGTTTTCTGTAGGTAGTTTTTGCAATTGCCCTAATTGCAAGTCCATCATTGACTCGCAACTGTGGAGGGCCCGCATGCCAATTACAAATAGACCCTCGACTCGCAACTGGTCTGTTGTTTTTTGTAGTTTTGTAATTGCCCTAGTTGCAAGTCCACCATCGACTCGCAACTGTGGGTGCCCGCATGCCACTTGCAAGTAGACCATCGACTCACAACTAGGGTTGTTTACTCGATGCCACTTGTAACTTGACCATCAACTTGCAACTCGGATTTTTTGTTGTTGTTTGCAATTGCCCTACTTGCAAGTCCACCATCGACTCGCAACTGTGGGGGCCCACATGCCACTTGCAAATGGACCCTCCACTCGCAACTGGTCTATTTTTGTTTTGTAGTTTTTTAATTGCCCTAGTTGCAAGTCCACCATTGACTCGCAACTGTGGGTGCCCGCATGCCACTTGCAAGTAGAACATTGACTCGCAACTAGGGTTATTTACTCGATGCCACTTGCAACTCGACCATCAACCTGCAACTCAGCTTTTTGTATGTAGTTTTTGCAATTGCCCTAGTTGCAAGTCAACCATCGACTCGCAACTGTGGGGGCCCGCATGGCACTTGCAAGTAGAACATCGACTCGCAACTAGGGTTATTTACTCGATGCCACTTGCAACTCGACTATCAACTTGCAACTCGGCTTTTTGTATGTAGTTTTTGCAATTGCCCTAGTTGCAAGTCAACCATTGACTCGCAACTGTGGGGGCCCGCATGCCACTTGCAAATAGACCCTTGACTCGCAACTGGTCTATTTTTTGTATGTACTTTTTGCAATTGCCCTAGTTGCAAGTCCACCGTCGACTCACAATTGTGGGGGGCCTGCATCCCACTTGCAAATAAACACTCGACTCGCAACTGGTCTGTTTTGTTTTGTAGTTTTATAATTGCCCTAGTTGCAAGTCCAACATCGACTCGCAACTGTGGGTGTCTGCATGCCACTTGCAAGTAGACCATCGGCTCGCAACTAGGGTTGTTTACTCGATGCCTCTTGCAACTTGCAACTCGGCTTATTTTGTAGTTTGTTTTTGCCCTAGTTGCAAGTCCACCATTGACTCACAAATGTGGGTGCCCGCATGCCACTTGCAACTCTACCATCGACTTGCAAACTCATTTTTTTGTACTTTGTAATTGCCCTAGTTGCAAGTCCACCATCGACTAACAACTTGTTTTTTTTTGTCTGTACTTTTGTAATTGCCCTAATTGCAAGTCCACCATTGACTCGTAACTAGTCTGTTTTTTGTCCGTACTTTTGTAATTGCCCTAGTTGCAAGTCCACCATTGACTTGCTACTGTGGGGGCCCGCATGCCACCTCTAAATATACCATCGACTTGCAACTAGGTCTTTCTGGTTTGATGCCACTTGAAAGTCGACATTCCCCCTGCAACTGGTTCATTTGTTTTTTCATGCCACTTGCAAGTGGACACTCGACTTGCAACTGGTTTTTTTTTTATTTTGATGCCCACTTGCATGTGGACATTCGGCTTGCAACATTTTTTTGTTGATTCCAGTTCAAGTCAATGGTCAACTTTGCAACTGGGTTTTCTTGTTTCATGCCACTTGCTGGTCGAGGGTCGATTAGAAACTGTGGGATCATATTTTGTTTGTTTGTTGCCACTTGCAAGTAAAGTGTCATTATTTGCATTTTTTGTGTTTTGTGATCTTACGGAGTCCACCATTTTTCTTTTTGACTTGCAACTATGATTCTTTGTGTTCATGCCTCTTTTTTTGCAAGTCCAACCTTTTTTGATTCGATGGTTTATATTTCACAAACACTTTTTTCTGTATCTTTTTGAAGCTAAAATTTTGCAACCAAGCGCCAACTAACTTGAGAGCCCCTAGTTGTTACTCCTTAGTGAACACACAACTATATTTATTTTCCTTTTTTCGTCTCCTTTTTTGTTGATTTTTGTTGTAGGCGCATTAGTGTTTTTTAGTGACCCTTTTTTTAATCTCAATTTTTTTACAAGGACAGACCCCCAAAATGCTTTCTCTATGTGTTTTTAGACTAAACACAGTGTTCTGTAGTCAACTGCCATTTTAAAATTTTTTAGGGGGGTTTTCTGCAAGATCTCCACAGCAACAATGGTTCTCCGATGTATATCCACACAGACACATTTATTTTTGCATTTCTTTTGTCTCCCATTTGCACTGTTTGAATCGGTGGCGCAGAGGAGGAGGAGGAGACGGGGACGACAAGCTCGAAGCCTTTGGCGAACGAGATGGCCGTGGACGAGCCTCCCGCTCCGTACCTCTGCTCGACGCACGGGGCATCCGATTTGTATTTATACATTTTAAAACATTTTAAAACGAGACGGCGAGGCAAATACATTTTAAAACATTTTAAATACATAATGAATGTTGTTTAATGATATTATACATTTTCAAATGCATCTTTATATTTTTAATACATGATAGGATTTTTTTATATGTGAGAACACTTTTTGTGAAATATCATAACAAATGTAAAAAATATATATATTTCATTTTTTTCTACAAGGAGCATGAAAAATAGAAAAACTTAAACAGGAAAAATAAAAAAACTTCAACATTTTCTATAAGACGCATAAAAACCAAACAGAAAACCGGTAAAGAACTGCACACTAGAAAAATTATACAAAGGACAAACTTAGGCCGGACGTTGCTTGTGGCAACGCTGCTGCTGGCAAAAAAACAATCCCAGACAAGCACAAATCGTACTAACAGAGAAAGAAAACCAAGGTAGAAGCAACTCGATCGTGCGATGCAATTTTTTTGGGCTTCTCTGCGCGTGCATGTACAACAGACATCCAAAACTGGTAAGCAACAACCAAAAACTGACGGGCCAAACCGGAAAACAACAACTAAAACTCGCCCAAACTAAAAACTGGCCCAGTGGACGAAACAAGTCAAAGGAGGGACTCAACCGGGCTGCAACAACAGGGGATGACGTCATGTGAATGAGACCATACTTATGTCTCAGCTTATGGATCCGATCGGCTGGATAAGGTTGTTAGCTAGTGCGCGTGTGTGTGCCGGCCAAGTTAAATTGAGTTAGTGGCCGGGTGTGATGGTGCATGCATGGGTTAGTGGCCGGTGTGGTGGCTGGGTCGTGTGAGTGCGTGGGCTGGTGTGTGTAGCTTGGCTATAAAAGCTCATCCCATGTATTGATGTAAAGTGCGCCGGTCTGTTGCCGCGCCACGGTGACGGTATGTGCCGAGCCGAGGGGGAGGGGCCTATGGAAGATGTAGTCTCGGTCGGGACCGTGGTATGCGCCCGGTCGATGTGATTGTTTTTCCGGGGTTGTGCTGCGTGTGTGCGTGTGTACCTCCATGTATGTGTGTTTGAGTAGTTGAGTTGAATAGAAGCCAACATACAGGCCGTTCGGCGGCCGGAGCGTTCGTCGCTGGAAAATTCTGTTCATCTTCTTCTACCTCCGTCCGGCGTTCATCGCCGAAGGGCGGTTCGGTGTATGTCGCCGGTGGGTTTGTCCCAACACGGATGTTTAGGGAGAAAGTGAGGGTTCGGTTGGATCACTCTTTTTTACTGGACCAGACGAATGTTTTGGGTGTTTGAGAAAGATATAAAGGGTTCGGCTGTAGATGCTCTTAGTTGTTTTGTATTGAAAGTGACCGATGCTTCAATGGTTTAATATATGGAAACCAAACCGATGGCCATGAACCAAACTAATCGTCTTGCTAGGTTTCTTGACAAGTTGACTAATTTATCAACGAAAAACTGTTTCTTTCATTTGTGTTGGGCTGAAATTTATCATTTTTTTCGTGGTTCCCTGAATGGGCCTGCACCGTGCCTTCCTTTTATATATCGGTTGGGGAGCAGCCAGCATCGATCAACGATTCATTCGTCTATCCTTGGTTGCAAAAGTTTCATCAGCCCTTCCACAATCGTTCATCCATCAAATAGTCCCACCTCGCTTTATTACATTGATGAATCAGACCAGTTTATATACATCTTGCTTAGGAAATCAACAAGCAACCTTGGAAATCAAACAAGCAGAGGGCAAAAGGAGGGATTGGTGGCCGGATGGCGAGCTTGGGCGGCGGAGGGAGGCCTGTGATGCAGCGAGGCGGATGCGCTGCTCATATGAGCACGCATCAAATTTAGCCTCATCAAGTTGGTAGCTCTCGGCGAGTATGTTAACCTGAAACGGTGTAAAAAAAGGTTTACATGAGACGAACCCTTAATTGCATTATTCCAATTCTTTCTTAACTACTGGTTTGTTCTTAATTTTTTATTTTAATTAACTTTCAAACAATGATTTGGCTTTTTTGTCTCATCATTTTGTGTTGTTTGATTTTCTTGGTTCGGCTTGCTTCTAATCGATCCATTAATAAACATCACCAGCTACAACGCTTTCTCATATGTGAGACCAATTAATTTTAATTTGTTCATTTGTTGGAGACGTACTTTAAGGCTAGAGGGACCTCAAACTTGGCGACAATGACTCTGATGCTTGCAGTGTATGGAGGCTGCCTTTATAAGACCAAAAATGACTACGGTGGATGCTTATATGACTAAAGTCTTTGTAAATAATTAATAAAATAGCTGCATGTACTGCCTAGATGCAGAGACCGGGGGTAATCCTCCTTTTCTTAAAAAAAAACGGTGGATGCTTATATGAAATTAGGCCATGTTAACATCGTAGCCCTAATAGCCTCAATTGCCTTTTAAAAGTCCTTATATCAATTTAGCATATAATTCGAAGCTTTTTTTTCCTTATCTCTACCACATCTCCATAGCCCGATTCTTGAGTTTTGAACAGCGTGTTCATTTAGTAGGAGGATGCGGCCATGCGGGGATAATAGTTTTTCACTCGATGCGATGCATGGGCATATTTGCTAGTACAACCAAAGCGTAAAATAGGGAGAAGAGAGTACAAGTTCTCGGAAACAAACATAATGGCAATCCAATGACGGAGAAGTTACATACCAAGGAGTAAATGACTACATGACCAGCACGCTAACTAAAGACCAAGAAAATGAAACAATAACGCACGCGATACATTGCCAATACGAAGAATCCGCCGCAGCGACACATGCAACAGCAGCACTTCGCATTTGCAAACGACAGAACAAAAGGAAGCTAGACTACTAGATGAAGACCCAACTTCGCACGTCGCACACAACTGGAATCCAGGATGCCCACCCGGGACCTAGATAAGCTAGGCACTTACTCCACTTCCTCCTCCACCTCCTCCTCCGACTGAGCCTCCACCGCCTGAGCCTCCTCCGCCGCCCTGCGCGCCGCCTCCAGCTCCGTCTTGCGGGGCGTGGCTAGCAAGATGAGCCGTGATGAACTCCTGAAGATAAAAACCCTGAAGCTTGCAGTGTGGGCATGTCCACCGGAGCCTGCCAAAGTTGTCCTTGTCCATACTGAGCTCACACCATCTCGGTCTTGCAAACAAGTTTTGGTAGCCTTAGTTGGTGAACGGGTGTGACAAGCCAGAGTCCCACGCGCCCCATGCAAATATCATGTAGGAAACTGAAGTAATCGGTGCCTCGACTGGACTTGTTCAAAGTTTAGTAGACATCCCATGTGCATGCAAGTGCTACGTACAAAACGGTTTCTTGGTGAGGCGACTTTTCTCTCAGTACCTCATGCATGAGTACAGCGAAAACAGAAAGTGTGAGTTTTAGTTTTGTCTCGGTGCATAGTACGTACCTCGTGCATGAGTACAACGAAAACTTAAATTGTGAATTCCCTCTCGCTGTCATGTATGCACAACTAAAACAGAAAGACTCAAGCTCAAACATAAAACGATAGACTCGGTTCACAATATACCATCTACTACCTCCATTCCAAAATATAAGATGTTTTGATAGGCTAAAATGCACATCCATAAGTATCACACTGGCTAATTGTCGCAGCAACAGTGCATGATCCATTTTTGCATTTTCAGTGCCAAGCCTAAATCGACCCCCTTCTGTACCACAAATAGGCCGGACATGTATGTCACCGTGCTCAAAAGACGACATAGGCAGAATAATTAGTTCTTTTTTACTCCCGGGTGTACCCTACACCCGGGTGTGAACACTAAATCGAGAAAAATAGTATGAAGCAAAATTTTGCAACATCAAAGATGGTCAAATGTTTTAGGTTTTTGCAAAATTTTATCCACAAATAACATTCAAGGAGCCCTCAACCAAAAAAATCACTGCTCAAAAGGGTGTACAAAACTTTGAGCAATCATTTTGTTTTTTTGGTTGAGAGCTCCTCGCATGTTAGTTGTGTACGGAATTTTGCACCTAAAACATTTGATCATGTCTGATGTCACAAAAATTTGGAATTTTTGAATCTTGATTGATGTTAGTTTTTTGATTTGTTGTTCCCCTGGATTTAGCCACACTTTTACTCTCTTCAAAGTAGCATATTTTCTACCATCATAGTTGGTTAGTTGCACATAGTTTTTATGCAAGTCGGCGGTTATGCAAAGCTAGCGATGCCGAGAGACTACAAGCTGCACCGCCTTTTGTATAGCAGAGGAGTATTGGCCCATCCCCTTTACCATGGTAATAATTTTTTTTAAAGGAGTATAGCCCCCAGCCTTTGCATCAGAGTGATGCATGCAGCCAATTTATTAAATCGAAGTACGAAAACAAGATCTCAGGTCCAGTACTGACTTGGTAATATGGTAGGAAGTTCCTTGCATACGATATGCATAACCCCTCCTGTCTCCATAAAATGTTCCATCTATCAGGCATATACTAGTACAGAAACACGGACATTAGAGGTGATCCTTTTGTTTTTGACATGTTGCCTCATGGCATTTTATTGAGAAGTCAACAGGATTACATCATTCAGTACATCAGGCAACGGGATTTGGGAGGGTCACCATTCCAACTAAGATCATGGTTATCAAAAGAAAATTTAGCTAAATGATGCGCCACTTGATTCACTTCTCTTGGGACATGTTAGAAAGAAACTCCATCGTCAATCATCTGAGCTCGGGTAAAGCAATCTGAGAGGATCACTGCATAAGGACCAATCACCTCCATCTCTCCTCTACATAATTTGGGGATCTCCGGAGAGTTTGATTCAGTGGTAACATTCGAACAACCCAGGTACTCAAGAAGGTCAATACCTTTCCGAGGCGCAAGAGCTTCCGTAATAGCCACATCAAGGCCATGAGACAAAGGGCTTGCCACACCAACAATTGCTTCTCCAATGCTATTTCGAAGAACAACTCCCACAGCTCCAGTTCCATTATCATGAAAAGCAACGTCTGTGTTTAGTTTATAGCTCACAGGCTTCGGTTTGGACCATTGTATTTCATGTAGGGTAACACAACAGATTTTTTTCCTTCAAACGTACACGCCCAAGACCACTATGAAGATGCATTCAAGGTTTGATCTGATCATCACCAACTCGTAGTAACAGAGGAAGGAGAGTCGGTGAAGATCGTCGGTGCAGATCCCCGTAGCTAGGATTTTACAATCTCCCAACCGCGAAGATGTTCTCCCTCAAACAGAACTCCGGGCAGCCCCACGGACAGAACCTTGGACACCCCTCAGACAGTTCCTCGAACAAAAGATCAAATCTATGACCTCTATCGGGTTGCACACATCCGGTGTCACCTATCCGGCAGGGCTTCGTCATCCAGAACTAATTCCTACCGGAGACTAGACAGCCTTGCAGCAGTACTAAACTATTTCATGGAGGGAGAAAAGAGAGGCAGATCATTACATGTCTTTGTGGTGAGAAACTTGAGAGAGTTGAGTGAGTTTGAGAGCTCCTCTCCTCCTTCTTTTATAGTGTGGGTAGGGGTGGAGGGTGGGCTAAAGCAACCCAACAAAGGGGATTGTATCACTTAGTTTATTTGCTACAACTTTCTTCATGTCAAGTATCCATTCCTCAGACTATGAGATCATGCCACTCCCGGATACCAGAGGAATACTTTGTGTGCTATTAAACGTCACTTCGTTTGGGTGATTATAAAGGTGCTCTACAGGTATCTCCGAAGGTGTTTTTGAGTTCCATGGATCGAGACTGGGATTTGTCGCTCCGTGTGACGAAGAGATATCTCGGGGCCCTCTCGGTAATACAATTCACAAGAAGCTTCATGTGACTAATGAGTTTAGTCACAGGATCTTGTATTACGGAACAAGTAAAGAGACTTGCCGGTAACGAGATTGAACTAGGTACGAAGATATCGACGATCGAATCTCGGGCAAGTAACATATTGCCGGACAAAGGGAATTGCATACGTGATTAACTGAATCCTTGACATCATGGTTCAACCGATAAAGATCTTCATTTAATATGTGGGAATCAATATGGGCATCCAGGTCCCGCTATTGATTATTGACCAGAGAGGTGTCTCGGTCATGTCTACATGTTCTCGAACCCGTAGGGTCGTACGCTTAACGTTCGATGACGCTAGGGTAGTATTGAGATGTCAACAGTGGAAAGTCAAAAGGTTGTTCGGAGTCCCAGATGGGTTCCGGTATATCATGAGGAGCTCTGAAATGGCCGGAGGTAAATATTTATATATGGGAAATTATTTTTAGGGTACCGAAAAAGTTCGAGGGTATGCCGGCATCGTACCAAGATCACCGAAGGGTTCCAGGGGACCACCAATGGGTCCCACCACTCCCGGAGGCGAGCATGGGCTGAGGGGAGGCGCCCTGGCCTAGTTGTGCGAGGGGCACCAGCCCCCCTTGGGCCCATGCAGCTAGGAGGAAAACCCTAAGTGGGGAGGCCCCCCACCTCAGTTGGGGGGCACTCCTCCCCTAGGTCGCCGCTCGCCCCCTCCCTTGGAGGAGGAGCTAGGGTCGGCACCCCCCTCCCTCACCCATATAAATAGTGGGGAGGCGCAATTCATTAGCGTTCCCATGAACTACATGTTTTCCTGCGCAGCTGCGCTGGTATGTTTGTATTTAGTGTATGCCCTGCACAAACTTATTCACCGTTCTCATTTTCTATTTGAGACTCTAAAATCCATTCATGGCAGTCCCAAAAGAAAAATCTAGCACCATATGTACTCATGTTGTGTGCTAACTATTTAATCATGATTCTCTATTTACTTACATCTCAGGTAAACTACGTCCTCAACAAGGTATTGTCACTCAATATGGTGATTACATTTCTGGGTGCTGTCATACTCGACAATACTGTGCCCGATGGCCGCTAAGAGCGGGGTTTTTTTCTTTCAGAATGGCAGTTATCCAGCACTCATTAAGAAGAAAAAAGTTGCTCAGTTAATTAGAAAACCGAACGAAAACCAGATTACCCGGTTATTTATGGAGAACCAGGCGAAAACTGTAGGGGAACGCAGAAGAAAACAAAAAATTTCCGACCTACGCACCAGCCTAGGACCACTATGGAGACTGCATACATGGTTTGATCTTTTTCGTTACCGACTCGTAGCGCAGCAGGAAGTAGAGTCGATGACGATCGGCGGTGCAGATCCCCGCAGCTAGGATTTACAACCTCCCAACCGCGAGGATGTATACCCTCATCTGCTCCTTAGACAGCCCTCCAGGAGGCGGTCAAACAGCCCCCCGGACGGTGTCGCGGACAGCCCTTCGGGAGGACCTTCGAAACTCGAACGGTCACTCGGACAGCCCTTCGGGAGGACCTTCGAAACTCGGACGGTCACACGGACAGCCCTTCGGGAGGCACTCACGAACTAAGACCGAAACTACGATCTCTCTACAGAGTTGCACACATACGGTGTCATCTATCCGGCAGGGCTTCGCCGTCCAGAACTAGTTCCTGCCGGAACCCAGACAGCCTTACGGCTCTACGAAACTCTTTTCGTGGGAGGGAGAGAAGAAGCCAGATAATGCATGGCATGTGTATGAGAGCAAGGGATGAGTGTGGAGGGCTGCCCCTCCACCTCTATTTATAGGAAATCCCAAGGGGGTAGGGTAGTTTCACAAAAAACCCAAAATGCACATGAATGAAGTCCTTCCACAAGGACCTAGGAGTGAAACCAAGGAACAAGAGGGTCCCCAAGGGGGGATACCCCATGTGGCCGGCCACACCCCCATGAGGGGCCCAAAAAATGGCTCCTATCCATCCATGTCATCCCCAAGATCTTTTGGAGCAAAGCCCCAAAAGGTGGCTTTCCATAAAGTAACCATAAAGCTGATTTTCACTATTCACGACGACATTTTTCAGCGTCTGATCGAACTGAAAATATTTATGTGGGCTAAGAACATTTCCAGTACCCACTAAAATGATTTTCAACGCGTTCCGAAACAATTCCGGTTTTAGTGATTTTCATCTGCGAAACGCATCTGAAGTGGCTCCGGCAGCTCCGGAACATTTCCGGTTTTTATCTCAGAAAATTCCAAAAAGCTTCCAGAATGATTCTGGCATCCTCCAAGAATTATCAGGCATGTGCCGAAACCAATTTGACTTAATGGTGTATCCCGAAACAACTTTTCGGTATCATCGAAACTTATCCGATGACCTCTCTCTGCGGTACGATTCCGCTGTCCGAAACTTTTCGGTGTCCGAAACTTTTTCGGTGATTTTCTCTCAGACTCCCTGTCTAGTATTCAGCAGATAGATGACCCTTAAGCGTGTGACCCTATAGGTTCGGTGAAGTATAGACATGACCCGGAACCCCTTCCGATCAATGATCAACATCGGAGCCGTGGACACCCATATTGACCCCTATACCCACACGAATAAATATTCGAGTGAACCTCCAGTTGCCGTGTGCTATTCCTGTTGCTTCGCGATATGTTACAAATACCCGAGGTGAGACATGTTGGCATTCCCGTGGATCAACAACTTGTCCACTATGCTAGTTACCTCGTTACCGGTATTGTTCTCTTTTCTCGTTATCGTGTTCCGGCATCCCCGTGATCAAATCACAAAGTGTCTGGCCAGACGATGATGGATACCGTAACACCGAGAGGGCCCAGAGATATCTCTCCATCGTCGGAGGAGCAAATCCCAATCTTGAGCTATCAAGTTACTTGACACACTTTTCCATGAACCCGTAAGCCGCCGTAATAGCCACCCATTTACGGATGACGTTTAACAAACCCCAAAGTTCATGAAGCAAGCATGAAGAAACTCGATACTCTCATGGTCTAAGGAATCATGCAAACGTTAACCATCTCTGTGTTATGTACCAATAAACTTGTGACGAATGAATCTCATAGCATAACATCATGCCGGGTCGATTCAACACAAATGTTCTCTTAACATTATGCCCTCAAGGTTGCTGACATAGACATGCCCATGATCAGGAAAACATAACCATCATGCAACACTTGAGCTAGTCTTAGAGGCCAGACTAGGAATACATTTTACCGTTTATTATTCCACACGTGCATATGAGTCTTCCTCCGAGCCTCGTGGTTATTGCAGACTCGAGAACCATAGCAGTTATAGCATGGAACATAAACATAATTATGAACTCGGAGATAAATAATATCATTTATTATTGCCTCTAGGGCATATCTCCTACAGACTCCCACTTGCACTAGAGTCAATAATCTAGTTAATGCTAATGCACTTTACACCTGTGGCACACCGGTGTAAATATGCTTCGCTTGTGGTATAGCCTGATGTCCAACGGATCTGACGACTTCAGTTCCGTGTGTATCTTTGCATGTCCTCGCGTTTTCACGTTTTCACAAAATTCATATTTTGTGTGGACTTGGCTTTGTATGTATGTGAATCACAGGTCGAACCTGGATTCCTCAGACTGAGTTATGGAGCAACTACCTGCAGTAGTGTCCCATTGTCAAAAGCCATCTTGGAACTATACTAAGTTCATGAATGAACTATATGATTCAACATCTTCTTTGTCGCTTCTAAAGCGTCAACATACTTAGCCCTTGTTATAGAATTCGCCACAGTAACTAGTTTGAACAAATTCCAACTAACTGTGCCACCACATTGTGTGTTACACAAAACCCTTAACTTAAATCGAAAATCGCACGGTGAAAAGATGAAGACTATCGATGTAACATTTTACAACGAACTCTTCATGATCTCCGCTTGCAAGAAAACATATCATCAGTACTTACTCTAGTACTCAATGACATCTTTCACTGTTGTCCCACGATCAGTACTTTGATCACTTTAGTATCCATACTCGCAACACCTTGGGAGTATCGGACATATCTGGTTGTTTTACATACCATGGAATACATGATTAATCCAAACACAAAAGTGTGTGGAATCTGCATCATGTATTTTACTCATCAGTGTTTTGGGACACCGAGTCTTGCAAAAACTCCTTCCATGTGACTTTGGCAAGAATCACTCCTTGGCGTTTTAAATGCTAAAAGGTTTTAGCATCTTGTCAATATGTATTCATTGCTTAGCCCCATTAGGTAAATCTATCTCCATAGATCATCATGCCTAATATTGAGGCTATTTAGCCTAAGCACTTCATCGAAAAACTATTTTCAAATGAAGTCCTAATTCGTGTCAAGAAATTTATTTCCAATTACCAATGTGCCAAGCACATAAGGTTTTTAGAAATATTATTACGCTCCCACTTACTTTCTTGAATTACAAGCATCTTCGTTACCCATTGATGAAGTCAAAACCCCTTTGACCATTTCATCAAAACACGAAGATTCCAACTCCATTTTGCTCTCTTCTGTCCATTGCTGGAACTCTGAAGTTTGCATACCTACTAGCATCCTCTGGATCGACAAATTACTTTGGACTGTATCATATACAAGTCCTAGCTTTCATTTCCATCAGATGGAAATCCTTTTATCATCCATGTTTCATATCTCATGATTGAAATATGTATTAATTGCTAGTTCAACCCGAACCGACTTTAAGCATCGCTACGATGAAAACAACCTCATCGTAGTCAACTCTTGAACTTGTTATTTCAACAAGTCGAGCTTTATGGATAAAACATTTTTATCCATATCAGTTTTAAGTTCCATAAATATTCGTTAGACTCTAAGTCTTCCGAAAGGTGTATCAAGGTTTTAATCTTGAATCACTTATATGGAAACTAACTTGGGTTGTATTGGCATTTAGCCAATTCCGGAGTCAGGGCCCATCAACGCTTCCTTGTGTATCGTAGGTATAATGTTGTCTAACAACAATATCTCGTTTGCGCACCTGAGAGGTTTGCACGAGCCTTGCCTACGTGGTTCAGCTGCAAGTTCGACCGAAGTTCATACATTTTATTGTAGAGACTTCCGTATCAGTCGCAGTAGGAAACTCTGGAATTACTTCCAAGGTCTCTTTCCTTTGATCTGATGACTTAGATACTGTTTATCTCGTCGAGTTGCACTATTCTCCCACTCACCTTTTTGAAAGAACCATTCTCTTTAAAAGCACACCGTTTCGCGGCAAAACTATTTGCCTCGGTATAGTGAGGGAGGAATACCCAACATTTTGGTATAACCTACAAAGTAGCACTTGTCTGATTTGGAATAGGTTTGTAACCTTTTACACAAGCCCCATATTCCAAATGTTAAGAAAAGATATAACATGGTTGGGCGTACCATACCATGGCTTCATTTCAACAGACCCGATGTAGCTCTTTTCAGTGTAAAAGCCGCAGTCTCTAAAGCATCACTTTAAAAAGGATAATGGCAAATTTATTTATGTCATCTTTGACCTTACCATGTCATAAATGGTTAGATTACATCTCCACGGACTTTTCACTTGCAGTGGTGTTCCGGGAGGTGCAAGTTATGAAACCCCTTTCACAACTCATCAGACATTCGCTAAACATGTAACTCAAATATTCCTTTGTGCAATCAAATTGCAGAAACATAATTTTCTTGTTACAATAACTTCTACTTCATTTTTGAAAACCTTTCGAATGATTTCAAAAGATCCAGACTTACGTCTCATCAAGTAAATATCCATATATCTACTTGAGTCATTTCTGAAGATAAATAAATCCACCACTAACAACACTTATCGGACTACACACATCAAATGTATGATCACTAATAAGTTTGTTGTTCGTTCCTTATTGCCTGTGAACGGTATTTTAGTCACTTCACTTTTCGGAGGAAAGTTGCAAGTGTCAGATGATTCAAAATCAAAAAGACTTCAAAATCCATCATAATGGAATTTTCCATGCGGGTTTCTCCAATGTGACCAAATGTAGTGCCACACTTGTGTGGTATTCTTTTAGTCTTGCGACATTTAGCGTCAGTGTTATGGATGTATCATATTACCCTCAATATTCATAACATACGTCCCATCTTGGATGGAAGCATGGCCCTTCATGTTATTCATAATACTTAACAACAATTGTTGTTTTTATGAACAACTCTTTTGCAACAAACATTGTGCAATGGGCTAGAGTGTATGAAACTCTAAAATGAATTATGAAAGTAAACCCAGAGGTATTGTATTATTATCAATATTCATAACATACATCTCATTCATAATGAAAGTATGGCCCTTGTGTTATTCATAACATCGAACATAAAAGGTTCTCTTATGAACAACCTTCTTGCAAGATACCTTATGCAATGGGCTAGAGTTTGTAAAACTCTAAATGAATTATGAAAATAAATACAGACGGCAATACACCGATGGAAGGTATAGTAACATTTACTATGTTCCCTGTGTATACCTTAACCTCATTTCTGGCTAGTCTTTTTAGGCCACAGTAGCTCTTACAGTGATTCGCAATTGAATGCAATCGAGCGGGTATCTTTGTGATTAACTCACAATACCCAAGAATTAGTGATTAACATGTTTAACCATAATTCCCAAGAACTATATCTTTGACCAGCCTACTATACAACAAAAACTTGTATGACATTCATACATGAGCTGGATATTCCAGTCATCTTTCTTTCTGCCTTTTTACTTCTAACAGTTTAACTTTTAGTATTTCTCCTACTCGCAAAAGAAGCACCCAACTTAAGAGTGGCGTTAGCCCCGGACTTCCTAGGCGTGTAAGTCATACTAACACCCTTTGGACACTTCCTTTCTCTTTAAGTTGTTGTTTTATTCACCTTTCATTATATGACAGGCGTTCTTCTGGATCCCTTTCCCAACAGTCAAATGCATAGTAAACACTTTTACTAATACTTGCAAACAAACATTGCTTTGTTTGTATCTGAAAATAATTTTCAGTTCCATGAATATCATATAACTATCCCAACTTTCGAAGTTTGGGTTTCATGGAAGCAAACATATTGCACTTGACTGAAACGGAATTATAGCTTTTGGATCGAAGGACGAGAGTCACATGATCCATAGCTTTAGCGGGAGGATACGGAAAGCATGCGATAGGACAAAGTCCTTCTCGGCACTTTTGAGGACAATCCTCATATTACGTTACCAATCGTAAAGTTTTAACCAGATATTTAACAGTTATTCAATTTTAATAGGGAAGGTGGAAACGCGAGCCATTATTCTACAACTATTTTGCAAGAAACACTTAGACAGTGTTCATAATTAATTGCACTGAGAATTAAACATGTTAATTCAACAGTGCGCTCCCACTCAAATCAATATCTCTCACAATTAATTTTGAGTGATACAAGATCCAGACTTCAATTCATCGCCATAGAATCATCATCTCATAACGGGAATTTTAATCGGTAGGCCAACTTGCCGATCACATCTCTATGTGACTCTTGCTCATCTTTCGATGCGTGTGTTCCGAGCTCAGGACGATCCTGCCATGAACGTCAAGACAACCAAGTGATCTTGCTGCGAGGTCTGACCTCACCCGCCTCACACTTCTCTAATCGTTCGTACCCATGCATCCATGGCGCACCCCGAAAAGATAGGTGCCGTGACGGTGCTACACTTGGGAGAACACTAACTACTTGATATTTTAAGTGAGAGATCACCCTAATAAAAGCGACTACCGCGCAATCAAGAAGGGTGCATCATAAGGGATAAACATCTCAGGCAATTCATAATAGCATGATATGGTATAGCCCTTTCTGACGGAGAAGTATTTCATTTCTTCGTCTTCGGCATTCGCGTCGGTGGTCACCTTCACGAAGATTGCCACCACCTTGTCGATGCACCAGATAATATTGCTATCTCTATAGCTAACAAAATAATGCATTACAACAAGGTTGACACGCAGGTCATTAAAATGCAATCATATGGCTCCAGCCATCATGCCGAATCATGACACGCAGGTCATGTTAATCAAATTACATCATATAGTCATCTCATACATAATCGAATTAGTATGAGCACTGCTATACCACATCACATGCACATCCTGCAAAACCAAGTTAGACGCCTCTAATAGGTTTATGCAAAATTTTATTTTACGTGGCTTCTAAGGTTTTGACTTAAACCGCAGCTACCAACGTTTTATCATCAAGTATGATTATTCAGGTTGCTAGATTAACATCTCGGGGTGTATGAAACACGGGATAATTAAATCTCGAGCCCCATACTAAACTTCGTCATACGCATGACCCCCGTGCAGATCATATCTGCAATGCCCTTTCATCTGCGAATTTCATCTTTCTTTTGACTACGGCAGAACCCAAAGAACTGATAGCACTTCCATGATCAATCAGGATCACGGATTGCCAGAACTTTGTCAAATTCCACCATGCTGTCTCGAGATTGAGCAAACGCAAATTCTAGGGAAGCAACAAGAACCTCGGGTAACAGATTTCATCTGTCACCCGCATAAATAATTTTCAGCAATAGATCTCATCTACTACCTAATTATATTATGCAATACCCATACATCTCCATGTATTCTAGATCGAAACCTGCATCTACGCATAGCACGGCTCTTGATGCCACTGTAGGGGAACGCAGCAGAAAACAAAAAATTTCCGACCTACGCACCAGCCCAGGACCACTATGGAGACTGCATACATGGTTTGATCTTTTTCGTTACCGACTCGTAGCGCAGCGGGAAGTAGAGTCGATGACGATCGGCGGTGCAGATCCCCGCAGCTAGGATTTACAACCTCCCAACCGCGAGGATGTATACCCTCATCTGCTCCTCAGACAGCCCTCCAGGAGGCGGTCGAACAGCCCCCCGGACGGTGTCGCGGACAGCCCTTCGGGAGGACCTTCGAAACTCGAACGGTCACTCGGACAGCCCTTCGGGAGGACCTTCGAAACTCGGACGGTCACACGGACAGCCCTTCGGGAGGCACTCACGAACTAAGACCGAAACTACGATCTCTCTACAGAGTTGCACACATACGGTGTCATCTATCCGGCAGGGCTTCGCCGTCCAGAACTAGTTCCTGCCGGAACCCAGACAGCCTTACGGCTCTACGAAACTCTTTTCGTGGGAGGGAGAGAAGAAGCCAGATAATGCATGGCATGTGTATGAGAGCAAGGGATGAGTGTGGAGGGCTGCCCCTCCACCTCTATTTATAGGAAATCCCAAGGGGGTAGGGTAGTTTCACAAAAAACCCAAAATGCACATGAATGAAGTCCTTCCACAAGGACCTAGGAGTGAAACCAAGGAACAAGAGGGTCCCCAAGGGGGGATACCCCATGTGGCCGGCCACACCCCCATGAGGGGCCCAAAAAATGGCTCCTATCCATCCATGTCATCCCCAAGATCTTTTGGAGCAAAGCCCCAAAAGGTGGCTTTCCATAAAGTAACCATAAAGCTGATTTTCACTATTCACGACGACATTTTTCAGCGTCTGATCGAACTGAAAATATTTATGTGGGCTAAGAACATTTCCAGTACCCACTAAAATGATTTTCAACGCGTTCCGAAACAATTCCGGTTTTAGTGATTTTCATCTGCGAAACGCATCTGAAGTGGCTCCGGCAGCTCCGGAACATTTCCGGTTTTTATCTCAGAAAATTCCAAAAAGCTTCCAGAATGATTCTGGCATCCTCCAAGAATTATCAGGCATGTGCCGAAACCAATTTGACTTAATGGTGTATCCCGAAACAACTTTTCGGTATCATCGAAACTTATCCGATGACCTCTCTCTGCGGTACGATTCCGCTGTCCGAAACTTTTCGGTGTCCGAAACTTTTTCGGTGATTTTCTCTCAGACTCCCTGTCTAGTATTCAGCAGATAGATGACCCTTAAGCGTGTGACCCTATAGGTTCGGTGAAGTATAGACATGACCCGGAACCCCTTCCGATCAATGATCAACATCGGAGCCGTGGACACCCATATTGACCCCTATACCCACACGAATAAATATTCGAGTGAACCTCCAGTTGCCGTGTGCTATTCCTGTTGCTTCGCGATATGTTACAAATACCCGAGGTGAGACATGTTGGCATTCCCGTGGATCAACAACTTGTCCACTATGCTAGTTACCTCGTTACCGGTATTGTTCTCTTTTCTCGTTATCGTGTTCCGGCATCCCCGTGATCAAATCACAAAGTGTCTGGCCAGACGATGATGGATACCGTAACACCGAGAGGGCCCAGAGATATCTCTCCATCGTCGGAGGAGCAAATCCCAATCTTGAGCTATCAAGTTACTTGACACACTTTTCCATGAACCCGTAAGCCGCCGTAATAGCCACCCATTTACGGATGACGTTTAACAAACCCCAAAGTTCATGAAGCAAGCATGAAGAAACTCGATACTCTCATGGTCTAAGGAATCATGCAAACGTTAACCATCTCTGTGTTATGTACCAATAAACTTGTGACGAATGAATCTCATAGCATAACATCATGCCGGGTCGATTCAACACAAATGTTCTCTTAACATTATGCCCTCAAGGTTGCTGACATAGACATGCCCATGATCAGGAAAACATAACCATCATGCAACACTTGAGCTAGTCTTAGAGGCCAGACTAGGAATACATTTTACCGTTTATTATTCCACACGTGCATATGAGTCTTCCTCCGAGCCTCGTGGTTATTGCAGACTCGAGAACCATAGCAGTTATAGCATGGAACATAAACATAATTATGAACTCGGAGATAAATAATATCATTTATTATTGCCTCTAGGGCATATCTCCTACAAAAACAATCACCACCGCTGAGCAGCACACATAAGAAACCCCACGCACACACTCCAAAGAGGGCCACGACATGACAGCACACATGCGTCATCGTCATCACTCATCCTCTAGAGGCGTCATCTCCATCCCTACACTCTGAGCAAATGACTACGACTTCGTCGTAGATGATCGTCGACTCAACCCACACTGAAGCAGATGTGTGAAGCTACATGAAGATCTGCACCAAAAACTCAGCCGCCTACAGCCAGTCAGCGCAACTCCGACTCGGATGGACAACTCTGAAGGGCAAAACCAGGCACGACTAGCGCCACGAAAGATCACCGAACGGGCCACCTGCAGCGAGTCTTCGTATACCACAGGACCCCACCACCGAGCTTTGACTCCACAAGAACAAACAAACCGAGGCAATACCGCGGACATGCCGGAGAAGAGCCGACTACCGCAACCATTGTCGCGTCGCCGTCATCGCTCCCATCATTATCGTTGCCACAGAAGTTTGGACGCCACAACAACCGCAAACCACCGGCCCCGCTTGTCGATGCCGAGCTCCAAGACGAAGCCCCCAAGAGGGAGAAAGACACACCGTCGCCATCGTCCGATCACAAGATCAAGGGTTCCCCCTGGAGAGACCACGAAGGCCGGATCCGTGCAAGAGGGTTGCGGCAGCAAAGCAGCAATGCCTCCAGGAAGGTCACGACGGTCACAGCCACCGCCATCGTTGGTCACGACACAAGGCCGAGACAGGGTCTTCACCCAAGCTCCCACATCACCTCGGCCACACATCATCCCGCACCGACGCCGACAAGCCCACCAACTGCCACCACCATCGAAGTTGCCCATCGATGAAGAGGAACCGAGACCGCTGCAACCAACCACACCTCACAGAGACCGCCGACGGTCAACCTCCCACACGAGAGCCTACCATCAATCATTGCCACCACCGCTGAGCATGCCACATCGCAGCCGATGCAGCCGCCGACCCTCTCGCAATGCAGGATAGCAGATCCGCCGACGACTGATCAGAGCAGGACCACCAGATGCAGCACGAGTCCCCGCGCCGTACCGAGCACCATGCCGGCAAACAATGGCGAAACTGGGCCTAGAGTAGCTTGGGATGTAGCCCCTGGTGTGGCCCAAATAGTGCTATGCATTCAATAGAATTTTTTGTCTGGTTTGTAGCCTTATAGAGGCCCAGCCCCAAGTGTCTTGACCCAACCCAGCCCCATGCCTCAGCCCACGTAACTCTGCAGCCTAATCGAGCTCCCACGAATTCGCCTTCAATCACCTAAAAAACCCAATCCATGCTTCAATCGCTACCAATTTTTAGGGTAATCGCTAGCATTTTCATCTCTTGTCTAATGCCCCAATCGTCATTAAAAATAGACAAACGCTTGCAGCCGGACTGTCAGCCGAAGTGTTGCGCTGGTCCACGCTGGGCTGCCCCGATCGCCTGTGACACTATGTCCAGAAAACAACACCACGCGTGCATCCCGTGTGTCAAGCACATGCTCCTCGGCCCAACGCCCCAATATTCTCCATCCCTTATCTCCTCCCCTGGGTTGTCTGCAGCCATTTGTTTGCCTTCTCTTCTTTTCTCCACCCCGACAGCCATGGCACGACTACTACCTTTGGGGAGCAGCAACGAGATGGCTTGCGAGGCGAGGCCGCTGCAACGGCGCGGCGTTGGTGCTGGCGATGCAAGGACAACAGTGAGTTGCTGACGATGAACGGCGGCCACGCGAGGTTTTCTGCTGGAGACGAGGGCCACCCGGGGAGCTACAGCCGGCCAATACGATGCTGCATCCGCCCATGGTTTTTGCTGGAACCGACGGGTGCGGATGTTGGAATCAGCTGTGTGTTGCATGCTGGAACCGACGAGTTTTTTTGCTGCATCCGATGTTGGATTTTGCTACGACCAACGGTAAATTTTGTTCGAAGCGGCACGTGTTTGTTTCCTGGGGATATGCAATGGGATGTTTTTTTCTGCATCCAGCATTGGATTTTGCTACAACCGATGGTAAATTTTTTTGGAACCGACGAGCATTTTCTTTTACTGGGGATACGCAATGGGGTGTATTTTTTTGTTGCATCCGGCTTTGCATTTTGCTATCACCGACGGCAATTTTTGCTAGAAAGTGGCCACAAATTTTTCGGCCTTGGGTTTGCTAGAAGCAAAGTGCCCAAATGCTTCAACCGGATTTGGTTTTTGTTGGAACCGATGCAAAAAATGCTGCCCGCTCCCGGTTGCTGCCCCCTCCCGGTTGCAACATCATGGCGAAACCACCTCAAAGTTATTCTTTCCAATCAATCCGTTGGGCTATTCCTATAAGTGTCACAAACAGCCCTAGAGTTCGTACTAGAATAACACCTTAAGATACAAATCAACCAAAACCCTAATGTCACCTAGATACTCCAATGTCACCTCAAGTATCCGTGGGTATGATTATACGATATGCATCACACAATCTCAGATTCATCTATTCAACCAACGCATAGAACCTCAAAGAGTACCCCAAAGTTTCTATTGGAGAATCACGACGAAAATGTGTGCCAACCCCTATGCATAGGTTCATGGGCGGAACCCGCAAGTTGATCACCAAAACATACATCAAGTGAATCACGTGATATCCCATTGTCACCACAGATACGCACGGCAAGGCATACATCAAGTGTTCTCAAATCATTAAAGACTCAATCCGATAAGATAACTTCAAAGGGAAAACTCAATCCATTACAAGAGAGTAGAGGGGGAGGAGAATCATAAGATCCAACTAAAATAGCAAAGCTCGCGATACATCAAGATCGTGCCAAATCAAGAACACGAGAGAGAGAGAGAGATCAAACACATAGCTCCTGGTACATACCCTCAGCCCGGAGGGTGAACTACTCCCTCCTCGTCATGGAGAGCGCCAGGATGATGAAGATGGTCACCGGTGAGGGATTCCCCCCTCCGGCAGGGTGCCGGAACAGGGCCCCGATTGGTTTTTGGTGGCTACAGAGACTTGCGGCGGCGGAACTCCCGATCTATTCTGTTCCCCGAAGTTTTTAGGGTATATGGATATATATAGGCGGAAGAAATACATCAGGGGAGCCACGAGGGGCCCACGAGGGTGGAGGGCGCGCCCCTTGCCTCGTGCCTTCCTCGTTGCTTTATTGACGTGGACTCCAAGTCTCCCTGGTTGCTTTCTTTCCAAAAATAACTTCTGCATAAGGTTTCATTCCATTTCGACTCCGTTTGATATTCCTTTTCTTCGAAACACTGAAACAAGGGAAACAACAGGAACTGGCACTGGGCTCTGGGTCAATAGGTTAGTCCCAAAAGTAATATAAAAGTGCATGGTAAAGCCCATAAAACATCCAAGATGGAAAATATAATAGCATGAATACTTCATTAATTATAGATACGTTGAAGACGTATCAGTTCACAAATGCAAGGAAATGTTTCCTTTTTAAAATTTATTCACAAATTGAGCAATGTTCACATTTTCGAAAAAACCACGTGGTGGTCGAAAAACTTGGCAATTCAAAGAATTATTCTGAATTTCAAGAAATGTTTTTTAGAAAACACAATATAATATCCTGATCTATGCCCCAGTATATTCCTCAAAATTCACGCGGGTATATAGTCACAAAGAATCAGAAGCATTATTGTTTGACTACATACTTTCGATCATTCATGAACAGTTTTACAAATTTGGGAACATTATTAAAAATCATGAACAGTTTTTACTATTTATAAACATTTTATAAAATTGTGAACATTTTTTAAGAATTTTCGTTTGAATTGGCGAACAATTCCAGAATAGACGAACATTCTTTCCGAAATTGGTGGATTTTTTTTAATTAACAAACATTTTTGAAATGCATGAACATTCTTCGAATCAGCAAACACTATATGAATCAACACTTTTGTAATTGAAGAACTAATTTTTAATTTTTTTGAATTAGTAAACATTTTTTTCAATTTCATTTACACGGAATTTTCTTGATTTTACGAACATTTATTTCAAATTTGCAAACATTTTATGATATGCGGACATTTTTAGAAAAATCCCGAGCATTTTTTGAATTCACAAACATTTTATGTTTTCTTGAACATATTATTTCAAAATTCTCATTTTTTAAGTAACAAAATAGAATTTAAGTCTCAAATTATTTAACGTATAAAAGAATGAAAGCGGAAAAGAAAAAAAGAAATAGGCAGCCCGCACATGGGCCGGCCTAAACAAGCGCGCTGCATCTTCTCATGCGCGCAGAGCGCAGTATAGGAGGGCACTACTGCGTGTGCCGGCCCAGTTGGGGGATTCCACGCAAGGTGACCAATAAAATTATGCTTTATCTTCACCGTTTATCGTTTGGGCCGATTTATCACTCTGACAAGCGATTTATCAGGAATCTATTGATAATCCGGGCCAATTCCTAACATTATGTTTGCAAAAATTATGTTTATTTGTGTTTTGTGCACCTTGTTATGCAATATGTACTATTGTCCTATTTTGTTTGTCATTATACGAGGATTCAAAGGCTAGGAATCAAGGTAACACTTCTGTCCAATATTGTTGATGTTGAATATAGCATATTTTAGTGTTGGGAGCCTAGGATTTGCAAAAAATGACCGATTAATGCTCGACCGATAAAATCGATTAATCGGCCGATTTCTGATTAACCTCTAATCCCCAGCCGACCGACACGCTAACGATAAGCGATATCCTCAACATTTATATATATAGATATTTTTTTAAGTAGAGGTATTTGACATTTTTTGAAGGTTTCTTTTAAAGTAATGGTATTTGGCATTTTTTGGAGGTATTCTTTTAAAGTAGCGGTATTTGGCATCATTTACAGTACAGTCACTTAATTTTAGCCCTAGGCTTTGAGAAATTCTGGCTCTCGCCTCTTCCGGCAAAGCTCGAAGGAGCGCCACCCGAGGCCACGAACCACCACGGTTCCTGGCCGTAGTCCACACGCTAGCCGGTGACGACAGTAGCAACACCTAGCGACGAAGCCACCTTCCTTTCCAAGAGTGGGGTTTGTATGTATGGTCAGAAGGCAGAGGAGGCGACAAGCGAATCATCCTTCTTGGAAGACTATGAACTTCCTTTTAAGATGGTGCGGGCGTTCAGGTGGGTCAAATGCATGGGCGTATAGCGTGCCTTTGACTCTGCAGAGTTTGATTGGATCTACTTGCGAAATCACACGTGATTGATGACGGGCCGTTTCCTACTAGTATTATTATCTAGATAGACTAGTGTGTTATAATGGAGGGATTCTATATTAGTAGCTTTATTAGGGGTATGATATGTATATGTGGATGAGGCAAGTGATTTGAAGTAAACCTGAGCCCTGACTTGTTAGGCTTAGATTTACAGGAATCAGATATGTTACTTCCAACTTGGTCAAATCAGAGGTGTCCTTTTGCTTATATCCATACGATATTCTGTGTTGAATTTCGAGTGTTTTCTTTTGAAACTTTTTTTTTCGAAACTGGAGTGTAGGTGTATAGTCTTGCTACTTTTCCCAATCTCAGCTAGGGATGCAAATTTGTGACGGTACCCTCTCCCACTTTTAAAAAACACGAGCGACTCGAAAAAAGTGGACCGCCCCCGCGTGTCCCAGGAGGGGCGACTCGGGCAGATCCCTAGCGCAGCCGCCACCTCTTCCTCCTTCGATCCTACTTCCCCCGCTGCCGCCGAAGGACGCCTCTGGTCTAAGGCCGCGAGGCTGACGGTGGTAGCGGGTCCTCATCCTCCTCGCGCGACTGATGGCGGCGGGGGCGCCATCCTCTCCCGCGTTGCGGGGTCTCCGGCTACAACTCCATGGCGGCCCTGGGCGGCATGGTTCTTCCGGCAGAGTTGGGCACCGGAGCAGCGGTCTCGGATTACTCCGGCGACCTCAATTGCTGCTATGGCCACGAGGGCGACACGGCGTCTGGTTCGGGGGACTCGGTGCGGCTCAGCTACTCATCTCGGTGTGGTGCGGGTGGTGGCGGTTGTGCCTGCTGAGATCTTCGGCCTGCTGTTGGGGGCCGACGGGTGGCGCGGTCCTTGGGTTCTTTTTGCTCTAAGATGGTGTTCTGCCGGTTGCCGGCCCTCATGGATCTGGTCATTGACGAGTTCCGGAATGCTCCGCTGGAGATCTTCATTGGGTGTTTGACGCCTGTAAATTTCTGGATCGGATGGGATTCAGTCGTGAGCGTCTCGATTTCAGCCCGAGTGGCTTCAGGAGGGTGTGACGCGAAGCTTCGTTGTCTGTTGACAGTATGGACATGTCGGTATTTCGATTTCCATGGTGAAGACAGTGACAGAGAACGTCATGGTGGCTGAGGTCTGAGGCCTTGTAATGGCCGATAGAGTCTTCGTGGCAATGAGGACTTTGCTTGGTGTTTCGTGAGTCGTGGCAGCGGCATCAGCAAGTGAGAGCGTGAGCACAGGTAGAGTACAGAGACTTAGCTTTCAGGATAAAATCCCAAGGTCTGGAGTAGGGCGTTTTGGTGCCCGGGCTCATCTGCACAAGATTAGAAAAAATTTCGTAAAAAATTCAATAAAAATGAAAGAATTCCAAAAAAAGGTGCAGTAGACAATTTGATGCGTGAGGCCCGCTTCAAATTTCAAGTCATTTCGACATCTGAGCAGCTCTCAGCAAAAAGAAAAATTTGGAATTCATCTTTCTAGTATTTGTTTTGATTTTTTTCGTCAGCGTGGGTGCAGATGAGCTCGGGTGCAGAGATGGATTTTCCCAAGGTCTGGCCTTAATTGGTTGTCGCTTGCAGTGACCTTGTTGAAGGCATTGTTTTGAGTGTGCGGATCTTCTCCGGGGTGAAAACCTAATTGTTAGGATCGGGCGATGACGGTGCTTCTGCACTATTTCCTTCTTGGAGGCGTTGCTTTTGGAGAATCGGAACATCAGGGTTCGGGTGTTTGTCTAGGTGGTGATTTGTGCTGCAGCTACAAGGAATTCATCAATGTAGCGGGATCTTTCTTTTCTTCTTCTTCTTCTTCTTCTTCTTCTTCTTCTTCTTCTTCTTATTGTCTTTCGGTTGTGTGAGCACCAGGACTTGAATCCTGGTGGGCTGAGGATACCATTGTCCCTCTTTGCACGACATTGCATTAATATTGTTGCAGAGGCTGGATATAATTGGTATCTCTGCGATGTTAATATATTCTCTTTATCAAAAAATTGCCAATAGACACCACGGAATAAGACAATTGCTCCAATAGACACCGCGGAATTATCAAAAAATATGATGTATCAAGTCACGTTTTAGTAGTAGATACATCCGTATCCAGACGACGAATTTAAGACAAGAATTTTGAGACGGAGGGAGTACTTCTCAACACACGTGCTTTATTTTTCAAGCAAGAAAAATGCTAGTCATGATTACAAAAGGGAATCAGACTATACATTAGAAGGTTATATATGATACCCATAATAGTATAACTACTGATAGAAGTCATAGGTAGTTACACAAACATAATCAAATTAAATGAAGTAGCAAAAAGCACGTGCGTTTCGACGGGAGGAAAAAAAAAATCTTGAATGGCTATGACCACATTTTGTTCACATCTCATCGTATGATTTTGAAAAATTGTTCACAAATGTAAGAGAATGTTTCCTTTTTAAATTATACACAAATTGGAGCAATGTTCACATTTTCGAAAAAATATGGTGGTGGTTAAAAAACTTGGTAATTCAAAGAATTATTATCTTTCAGCTATGTGCATCCGTAATGTCTTTACGACATTGCATTGTTGCAGAGACCAGGTGTAATTGGTATCTCCGCGATATTAATATATTCCGTTTGTCGAAAAATTGCCAGTAGACACTACGGAATAATACTTCTCAACGCATGTGCTTTATTTTCCAAGCAAGAAAATGCTAGTCATGATTACAAAAGGGAGTCTGACTATACATTAGAAGGATATATAGGATACCAATAATAGTATAACTACCGACAGAAGCCATAGGTGGTTACACGAACATAATAATCAAATTAAATGAACAAGCTACTATTTACTGAAAGGCCGGCCTACAAGCATTACTACCGCCTTATAAGTGGG
Source organism: Triticum aestivum (assembly GCF_018294505.1). NCBI lineage: Eukaryota > Viridiplantae > Streptophyta > Magnoliopsida > Poales > Poaceae > Triticum > Triticum aestivum. The sequence continues at coordinate 39,704,035 of NC_057799.1, read as the reverse complement.
AAGCAACATATTTGTTTGTCCTTCGAGGCTCCTCTGGTCATTCCGTGTGGGTCGCTGGCATCATCATTCAGTCTATGATCGCTGTGCGGCGGATTTTGGTGGGTCTCTCGTGTCCCCTGCATTAAGACCCTTGTCAGAAACACAGATCACAACTTTGATAATAGAACAGGCTAGAAAATTTTACATCATACTGTTGACTAGTAATGGAAGATGATGTTTCTTTAGCAATTTCATGTTAGCATCAATTACTAGCGCTGTTGCTGCATCACCATTGCGGCTCCATTCTGTCAACAGTCTTGCTAGTTTTGCTAGGACAAACGGTGATTGTGGTTTGTTTGCACAAATGCCGTTGTTTCTCTCATCTAGCAGTTGTTTATAAAGGTTCTCACCCATGGTGCTGAACCAACCAGTATTTAGGTAGTTTCAACTTCCATAAACTAGACATAAATCATTATTTACTGATCTCATATTCTGGATCTCGTTTGTTTACAGCCCAGAGACTTGAACTCTGTGAATTGAAACACTATACCCGACTGTCATAAATAATAAATGCCACTATGTCACAATTTCAAAATGATCCAGAAATATTTCAGGCATACCAATGTATTGTTCATGGACCATGTTCATCCATAGTTACCAGCAAGAACCAGGGTAAAAGAACATGGTCATTAGCCACACGTGGCTAAAAGTATGGATCAAAAGGGAGTTGTGTTAGTCAGCCAGTAGTAACATGGACCTGGATCCATGACAAAGTTCCTCAACTTGGCTTTCTAGCAACTATTCTCCAAACTTAACTACTATTACCTCCGTACCAAAATATAAGACTTTTTTGTAGGCTAGTTTGATACGGAGGTAGTACTAACCAGTTAGTTGCCAGACTACCATTACAAAAGAGAAAGAAATATGTATTTTAAGGTAAGCAATATTTATAAAATAGCACCAGGTAACCAATGGACCAAATTAACATCTAGCTCTCTTTCCTTTGGACACGTGGACACATTCTTATCCACCTACCACAACGTTCATCAACCTGATACGTACTTTTTGAAAAATCAAATCAAATAATTTCACATTTATTATTTTTTCCTTTGGCTTTGGAGAAATTCTTAACTAGCCTAGACGAAGTTCCTCAACCTGGATTCCTAGCAACTATGCTCCGAACTGAGCTGCTAACCAGTTGCTTGTCACAAACTAGCATTAAGAACACAGTATTTAAAAAGGTTTATTTTAAATAAGAAATCAAACAACATTTTATCTAGCGTGAGACTAATAAGACATGACTCAAATAAATGCTTTTTGAATTAGACACAATTTATACCTGCCTTGAATCCTTTGATTCTTTACTTCTCCAATAAAAATTTGGCAGTGACCTGGCCTTGAAACGAACACTCTGATGCATTTCTTTCAATTCAGGTTCATCGTTGGCTTTTCCCTGCAGAACAGTTGCTTATAAGGTTTGATATAATGAACTATAATCCTTTTTTTGGTCTTCTTTTGGAAGCATATACTGATTAGAGAGTGATCAAATAACTATCACTAGTTATGCGAGTAAAGTTCTTACAAGATAATCATTACCGGCCTTTATAGAATTTATCATAGACATTGTCTTATTGTGATGCTCCTTGAAAGAAATTTAATGAAATAACATGTGCCACTGTCTCATTCAGGCTTTATTGCTTACCATATTTTCTTTAGCTACACTGGTTTCCGGATGCGGCGGTGGCGAAGTTGAACCAAACAACTTTTCTTTGACCCTCGTCACACTGACATATGGAGACCTGGATATGATGCAAGAGGACAGTCAGATGATGGCTTTTATGTTTAATCGCATTTACCATATTTCAGAAAGAATAAGACAGACATTAGAACGTCAGAGCAAAAAGCCATATGATTTGAATTTTCATTTCTGGAACGTAAGGTTAAAATGTTTTCCTATGAACTGATATCAATCAATACTTTGGATTTCGTGTGATACCTTTGTTCAGGCTGTTGAGTTGTAAAGGAAGCTGCTTCTGGAATACCTTTGCAGAACCCCTGAAATAGAGCAAACCAACTTATTTATGAGACCCGGAACTGTTAAACTCCATATCATTAAATTCACACCATGTATCAGCAAATTTCAAACCTTGCTTGTCCGCCTCTGCTTGTTCACCTTAGGATGAATATCTTTCTCCGGCCTACTTGCAGACTCCAGCTGACTAATCCTTGAAGCAATTGTGGAGCCAAGATTTCTTGATCTCGAGGCAGGATTGCCTATTTCACATCTCCTGAAGTTCAGTGTACCCAATATCGACCCTTTCTGAGCAACTGAAGTCTCTTCTTGCTTGTTACTGTCAGTAGCAGGAAATGGTGAGCTGTTCTCCTTTGCTGGACGCAGCGTCGACCGCCTTTTCGCTGACGAAGACGGCACTTTCTTTCCTGATGGGGGAGAACTGAATTCCACAGGCTTCTGAAACAGCGAAGACATTGGATGTCTCTTTTTCTCGACAGAATCTGCTACACCCTGATTGACAATCGAACTCTCCTGCAAATAATTCACATGGTTTGAAATACTCAGTAGTAAGTACTAGCATTGGACTGCACATTATGAATAAAATTCTCGTTTGAGAGGTTACCTGCAACGGCTGCTTCTCAACGGCATCGACAGCAGCCAGGACACATTCAGTATCCAACTGCAGCCCCTTTCTCGCTTCAGCAACCTGCACATCACGCTGCTCGTCCGTGCTATCCAAGCGGCAAGATGAAGCAGCACCGTCCAGCACGGCCTTGAGCTCCTGAGGCGCTTCCCCCGGCGGCACAGCGGCAGCGACAACGGCGCCGCAATCCTCCGGAGCACCCGAATCTACGCCGCCGGTCTCCTCCTCCCCCGCGGGCTCATCCGTCATACACGAGGAGTCCGCCGACCAGGCCTCGCCGCCGCCGCCGTCCGCACCGTCCGCATCAGCATCATGCCCCTCGTCGTCAACATCGGCGCTCTTCCGCTTCCTGGCGTAGTGCTCCTCGAAGAAGGCCTTCTTCTGCGCGACGGATCCGGGGCGGGACTGCCCCGCGGCCTCCTCGAGGTACCGGTTGTGCTCGAACGCCGACCACCGCCCCCACTCGAGCGGCTCGGCGAGGAACCGGCCGAAGGAAACCGACTCCCCCAGCGCCGACATCATCTCCGCCTTCCAGTCCTGAGACCAATCAAGCACATGAAAAACCACGAAATCAGCACCCGGAAACGACCCAGATGCGACGCGGCCGAAGGAAAGGAATGCGCTGGTGCTTACCCGGTCGTCGCTGCGGAGGGCGTCCCGCTCCGGCGACGCGGTCCGCTCAGGCGGCGGCGGGGAGGGGGGCTGGTCCGGCTCGGCGCCCATGGGGTCGGTCGGATCTGGGCGGCGGGTTCGGCGTGGGGGGCTGCGCTGGAGTGGGGCTGACAGGAGTGTGATTGCCGCTGCCGCTTCTGGTGGTGGTGCGCGGATGTTGGCCGGCTCAGATTTGAATCGGGTGGGGCGGCGGCGGTGGTGGTGGGGCAGCCCAAGTGTACGTTGGGGGGAGCTGGAGCTGGAGCTGGGGCAGAGTGCCTGCGGAAATGACCGTTGCGCCGTGCTTGGCGTTATCAAAGAGATGTGGATCAACGTGCCATTTCTGTGGTTCTTTAGTAGGAACGGATCACTGTTTTTCTTTTGGAAAACTATCATGCCGACTTTATCCATTTTGGATAGAAGTCCCATTATTGTGTGCCTTTTCTTTTTGCGGCAAACATTATTGTTTGCTAGTTGCGCTAATACTATATTGCAATTAATCTCGTCCATCGGATCGTGTCATTGAGCGACTTAGATTGCTCGAATGGTGAGTGCTCATGATATTTAGCGCGTAATTAATAGCATACGTATTGTGTCTCTAATTAATAGTACAAAATTAATGCCCTAGCTAATATTACCTTCGTCCCAAAAAGATTGACTTAGATTTGTCTAGATATGAATGCATTTATAATTTATAATACTAAAAGGTGTCTAGATACATCAAGACAATCCTTTTGGGACGCTGGACGCAGGGGTACTATTATTGTGTAATTAATATATTGCCTAATATCAGCGTGCATTGCATGAGTGATTACTAGCAACAAATTCCTTGGATTTACAAGCCAAGATACGCGCGATTTGATTGGCTTCCCTGGACAGTGTTCGAGCTTGATGATAGCAAAAGCACAACATAGAAATGAGCATTCTTCATAAACTATACAACTGCGACACCAATAGAGTAACCGTCGTTCTTCGTCGACGGTGGCGGAGCTAGATGGCAATCACAAAGGAGCAAAGGGCAAAACATGAATCACTGAGGGGCTAAAAGACTGTTTTCTTCTTAATCTAGTTACTTCCAATAAAAGACAAGTCTTCCCAAAGCTGGAGGACGGCGACCCCTGTTGACATGGTTGTAGCTCTGCGGTATTCATAGTGTCAGCAACATCGATGCAATCTGAGTTAACTTTTGTTGTTGTTGTGCCCCACTTGCTCTACATGGATAAGACTGCTCCACAAGGCAATTGCCTCAACCATAGCTCTAGAATCGACATGAGATGCCACAATTGCTACTAGATATAAAGTTACCATGATCACCGCGAACACCTATTTCGTTGAGGATGTCGAAAGCTGTGTCAGTGTTATGTTTTGCAAAGTACACTGACGCCTTCTCCCAGACACCTATGTGAATACCCATGACCCTCTTCTTTGCTATGGCGTAATTAAGACTGACTTCATGGACTGCCTGTGCCGACTTCGTCGGAGCTTGAACCACTTCACCTCGGTCTTCATGTTGTTACTCCCACCACCTGTACTAGGAAGTCGCTTCGAGCAGCTCCTCCCATTCAATCTACGATGGAATCGAGACCGAGGCCAACCTTATATGCAAGAGCAATTGAAGTAGAGGACAATTTTCTCGATGGACCAGAATAGCTTCAGAGATTGTCGCTCCCAAGCATAGGCAATGACTCCTTGAACAGTAATATACTAGACCTTGACGAGCCTACCCCTTGGTAGGTGACCTCATCACAAGGTGAGCATAAAAAAGTAATATTTAGCCTCAGCGAAACCTGATTTCCTTCTATCCAAAGATAGCAAACCACAAAAAGCCATGATGCTTTAACAAGCATCACACTTTCCAGCGATAAAATTGGAAGGAAATACAGGAGTGAGAAGTTACCGAAGTAAGTAATAGCAATTTAAGTTGGAAGAAGTAAATGCAAACAGTCTACTTAATTATGACTGGGAAATGATAACATCACATTCGTCAGATCGTAGCCAATCGCAATAGGGTGATGCATTTTAGCATTCGTTCCTTCTTATTCATACATACCATATAGTATTAAAATTCACACAATAAAGATAGACATGAAAGCGAACTTATAACTCATAATCAATTAAACCCATTAACTATCGCGCAAATGGCGCTCGCTCGCTCGTTCCACGTTGGATTAGCTAGGAGACAAAGGGGTTCGCTTCGTCTCGAGAAGAAAGAGAGAAAGGGATTGGACAGCGGCCTAGCCCCGATTCCCCATCCCCCGATTCCTCTCCCTTTCCCTCGTTGCCGCCACCACCGGTGACCTTCTCGCTGCCGCTGCCATCACCCACGCCCTCCCCAATGGCTGACTCTTCCACCTCTTTTCTCCTTCCCTAAGCTTCTCCTCACCATCGGCGACCCCCCTCCACCTCGCACCAGATCGAACAGAGCAGAGCGGAGAGGACGGGGCGGACCGTGCCAGAACAAACGTAATACGGTTGCGGGCGGAGAGGGCGAGGCTGAGTTGCTGGCGGCGGTGGCTCAGAGCCAATGGAGGAGCAGGTGCCGGTGGTGGTTTTGATCTATGATCTACCGTGCAGGTGGCGGCGGCTTGATCCTGCCTTGCCGTGGGTGAGGAGACCGACGATGGCACTATCCACTATTTCCTGCAGCAGGTGGATCGCATGGCAACCAGACCGCACACTCCCTGCGCTCGCCGCCGCCGCCAAGGGCTTCGGCTGCTCCGCCATTGGGGGCCTCCACGACGCCCTCTACCGCGTCACCTCCAGCCAAGGTCTCCTTATTACCCGTGTGTTTACCACTCTCAAACCTCTCACTATTGCTCCAAAGTTCTCTTTGAATTTGGGGATGAAACAAACGATGAATGAATCGATTGATTGGCGGCACGCAGACAACAGGGGTGGGATGCCGCATTCGGGAGCCGCTATGGATCGTCTTTGAGGGTGTCCGGTGACATCCGCATCGAGACCTACCTCCAGGTTTCTCTCAACAAAGTTCGTTGATTACAATGAATCATTGTGGTGTGCTGATGATAAATAGTTGTGTGTGTGTGTGTGTGTGTGTGTGTGTGTGTGTGTGTGATTACATATTTGCACAGATGCCACTTTGCAAGGCACGACAAGACGATTGCATAGGCATCCACGTATGCGGTTCGGCAAGGTTCACCTCTACAACAAGAACTACACCAGGGACTGGGGCACGTATCTTCTTTAGCCATATGTCTCCAAGCATTTCAATGACTAGGAACATCCCATAAATACTCAAGAAGCTCAGCAATGTTGTGTCGAATATTAAATTTGTCGAAGAATTGTGTATGGGAGCCAGTGAATTCAATATCCACATAAAGCTTTAGAAGATTCTTGACAAGATAATTGAGACATAGTTGGTGCCCCTCAAATAACGAGGCTGTGGATTTCAAGCCGCTTCTTTGTGGCATCCAGCTTTTCAAAACTTCAACCATCTTTGCTTTCAGGTAAGGATTTTTAATGTAGGAAGAGCTCGCCATGAACATGATGTTGAAATTGAGAAAATCATCCAAAGGGAAGCCCTCCAGAGCTTTTGGAATTCTAGAGGTTAGAGCAAGTAAATCCATTGCATCATCAAGAAAATGCTCCGGTATGCAAGAAAATTCCATGGGGCATTCTGATGGCAAAGGCATCTTAAATCCCCCAACTAGGCCTACTGACCACAATATCATTTTAATCTGTAGAAAGATAGTGCACGCTGAAGAAAAGCACTGTCCCTTAGTATCTGAGATTCATAGCAGAACTGTTCTTGGGATAAGGCTGCAACTATCTTCTCCGAGCATGTTATATCTTGCTCAAGCTATGGTGAACTTCCTCCTTGATCTCTGATTGCTTTGTTTGCTTCCAAACCATCTTCACACCTTGCAAGTTCCTGAGAGATATGTTTAAGATCTGCCACAACTTTCGTCACTCCCAAGTTAAGTACCCTTGCCGTCATGAAAAAACATTCGCAAATAAATGAGAAATTCTCTTTAGTTGCCTTTCCACTGGCATTATCTTGGCTCCAGCTCTCTATCCATGATGAGACTTCTTCTGAAGAGGCATTTACCGCGGTCAAGCTCTTGAAATCTACTCTTTTGTTGCAGAAGAGGTACTTGACATCAATCTTGCCCTTCATCAACTCCATTTTATCCAAAGAAGGCTCGCACAGACTGAGCATGACAGCACTAAGATTGACAAACATACACGAACTTGCGCATTTCAAAGGGTCCACACGCATGCCAGATCTTCCTGCATTTGTGTTTATCACCGCTGCCAGATATTCAAGGACCTTTTCTCGAGTATCCGAATTCTTAAGCAGCACTAGAAGAACATCACTCAGCCCATCCTGCAAGCTATTCATAACATTTTGTATTGCTGCGAATGATGATAGTAAATCAGCCGGCCTGTGTGTAGATGCCTTGGAGAAGCACTGTTGCCATCAGGCTTGCTTGCAAACTCACGGTCAGGGATAGCACTGACATGGAAGAAGGCCCCAAGCAAGCTGCAGATCTCCATGGTTCTTTCTTCCCCAATCAGCATCAGTGTCAGAGCTGAGGTAACTCATCTAAATGTGCCGTTTTATATGCCCGCAACCCACACGCATTGAAACCATCAATTTCTAATGAATCTGTACATACATTTGCAGATTGTATCCCAATGTAACATATACGAAGGAAGACACACTAGCAGAAAAGAGGGCTTTGGTTCAGGCCGGGTCAGCCCATTAGTCCCGGTTCAGTCCAGAACCGGGACCCATGGGGCACTGGTCCAGGTTCGTGAGGCCAGAGGCCTGCCGGGCCTCGTGGGGGCATTGGTCCCGGTTTGTCTGGCCCCTTTGGTCCCGGTTGGTGGGACGAACCGGGACCAATGGGCCTCGCTCCTGGCCCACCATCATTGGTCCCGGTTGGTGGCTTGAACCGGGACCACAAGCTGCCCTTTAGTCCCGGTTCATGTCACGAACCGGGACCAATGAGGTGCCTATATATATCCCTCGCCCGCGAGCAGAGCACTCCAGTGCTCTGTTTTTTTCTGGCCAGCGAGGGGAGGACTTTGTGGTGCTCTATCTCACCTCCTATGCACATGAGGTGTTCGATGAAATGCCCGAGCCACACTAGTTAAGCTTTCTCCTCTCGAAGCTCGACCTCAAAGCTCCATTTTCCTCGAGATTTGTCTAGGTTTAGCGGCCCGTCACGTCCCATTCCCGTCTTCACCGCCGTCGATCGCCCGCGCCGATCTCGTCGCTGGCACCACCGTGGTGAGCCTCTTGTTCTTATCTTCTTTCTGAAAGAAAAAAATTCTTACTTTAGATGGATGGTTTAATTAATTGGATGCTCTGGAGAGCTATATGTTGTTAGATGAGAACTATGTATGTACTTTGGTTTTAATGTGATGATGAACTTCTATTAATTTGGTCACTTAATTATCTATTCATGATGTTCTGTAATGGTTTTTGACACACTTAATTATATATAATGCACGCAGATGAACCGGCAATGGATGTACGGTGACAGACACACCTCCGAGTACATTAAGGGCGTGCATGATTTTCTCGAAGTGGCTGAGGCAAACAAGCAGAATGGTTTTATGTGTTGTCCATGCCCTAAATGTGGGAATACGAAGTCTTACTCTGACCGGAAAATCCTTCACACCCAGCTGCTTTACAAGGGTTTCATGCCACACTATAATGTTTGGACGAGGCACGGAGAAATAGGGGTTATGATGGAAGACGGCGAAGAAGAAGAGGACGATGACAACTATGTGCCCCCTGAATACGGTGATGCTGCAACGGGGGAAGCTGCTGAAGATCAAGAGGAACCGGACGATGTGCCCAATGATGCTGCAACGGGGGAAGCTGCTGAAGATCAAGAGGAACCAGACGATGTGCCCGATGATGATGATCTCCGCCGGGTCATTGTCGATGCAAGGACGCAATGGAAAGTCAAAAGGAGAAGCTGAAGTTCGATCGCATGTTAGAGGATCACAAAAAAGGGTTGTACCCCAATTGCGAAGATGGCAACACAAAGCTCGGTACCGTACTGGAATTGCTGTAGTGGAAGGCAGAGAATGCTGTGCCTGACAAAGGATTTGAGAAGCTACTGAAAATATTGAAGAAGAAGCTTCCAAAGGATAACGAATTGCCCGACAGTACATACGCAACAAAGAAGGTCGTATGCCCTCTAGGATTGGAGGTGCAGAAGATACATGCATGCCCTAATGACTGCATCCTCTACCGCGGTGCGTACAAGGATCTGAACGCATGCCCGGCATGCGGTGCATTGCGGTATAAGATCAGACGAGATGACCCTGGTGATGTTGACGGCGAGCCCCCCAGGAAGAGGGTTCCTGCGAAGGTGATGTGGTATTCTCCTATAATACCACGGTTGAAACGTCTGTTCAGAAACGAAGAGCATGCCAAGTTGATGCGATGGCACAGTGAGGACCGTAAGAAAGACGGGAAGTTGAGAGCACCCGCTGACGGGTCGCAGTGGAGAAAAATCGAGAGAAAGTACTGGGCTGAGTTTGCAGGTGACCCAAGGAACGTATGGTTTGGTTTAAGCGCGGATGGCATTAATCCTTTCGGGGAGCAGAGCAGCAATCACAGCACCTGGCCTGTGACTCTATGTATGTATAACCTTCCTCCTTGAATGTGCATGAAGCGGAAGTTCATTATGATGCTAGTTCTCATCCAAGGCCCTAAGCAACCCGGCAATGACATTGATGTGTACCTAAGGCCATTAGTTGAAGAACTTTTACAGCTGTGGAATGGAAACGGTGTACGTACGTGGGATGAGCACAAACAGGAGGAATTTAACCTGCACGCAATGCTGTTTGTAACCATCAACGATTGGCCTGCTCTCAGTTACCTTTCAGGACAGACAAACAAGGGATACCACGCATGCACGCACTATTTAGCCGACACCGAAAGTATATACCTGGACAAATGCAGTAAGAATGTGTACCTGGGCCATCGTCGATTTCTTCCGACAAACCATCAATGTCGAAAGAAAGGCAAGCATTTCAAAGGCAAGGCAGACCACCAGAAGAAGCCCGCCATGCGTACCAGTGATCACGTATTTTCTATGGTCAATGATTTACACGTAATCTTTGGAAAGGGTCCCGGCGGAGTAGCTGTTCCGAATGACGCTGAGGGACGCGCACCCATGTGGAAGAAGAAATCTATATTTTGCGACCTACCCTACTGGAAAGACCTAGAGGTCCGCTCTTCGATCGAGGTGATGCACGTGACGAAGAACCTTTGCGTGAACCTGCTAGGCTTCTTGGGCATGTATGGGAAGACAAAAGATACAGTTGAGGCACGGGAGGACCTGCAACGTTTGCACGAAAAAGAAGGCATGCCTCCAAAGCAGTATGAAGGTCCTGCCAGTTACGCTCTTACCAAAGAAGAGAAGGAAATCTTCTTTGAATGCCTGCTTAGTATGAAGGTCCCGACTGGCTTCTCGTCGAATATAAAGGGAATAATAAATATGCCAGAGAAAAAGTTCCAGAACCTAAAGTCTCATGACTGCCACGTGATTATGACGCAACTGCTTCCAGTTGCATTGAGGGGGCTTCTACCGGAAAACGTCCGATTAGCCATTGTGAAGCTATGTGCATTCCTCAATGCAATCTCTCAGAAGGTGATCGATCCAGAAATCATACCAAGGCTAAGGAGTGATGTGGTGCAATGTCTTGTCAGTTTCGAGCTGGTGTTCCCACCATCCTTCTTCAATATCATGACGCACGTCCTAGTTCATCTAGTTGACGATATTTTCATTCTGGGCCCCGTATTTCTACACAATATGTACCCCTTTGAGAGGTTCATGGGAGTCCTAAAGAAATATGTCCGTAACCGCGCTAGGCCAGAAGGAAGCATCTCCATGGGCCATCAAACAGAGGATGTCATTGGGTTTTGTGTTGACTTCATTCCTGGCCTTAAGAAGATAGGTCTCCCTAAATCGCGGTATGAGGGGAGACTGACTGGAAAAGGCACGCTTGGAGGGGACTCAATAATATGCAGGGACGGATATTCTTGGTCTCAAGCACACTACACAGTTCTACAGAACTCTACCTTGGTGACCCCGTATGTCGATGAACACAAGAACAGTCTGCGCTCCAAACACCCGGAGCAGTGCGACGACTGGATTACATGTGAACACATCAGGACTTTCAGCAGTTGGTTGGAAACACGTCTCAGAGGTGACAGCACTGTTTGTGATGAGCTGTACTCGTTGTCCAGGGGACCATCTTCGACTGTATTGACTTACAAAGGATACGAGATAAACGGGAATACATTTTACACGATCGCCCAAGATCAAAAGAGCACCAACCAAAACAGCGGTGTCCGCTTTGATGCAGCAACCGAGAGGGGAAAGGACACATATTATGGTTACATAGTGGACATATGGGAACTTGACTACGGACATGATTTTAAGGTCCCTTTGTTTAAGTGCAAATGGGTCAATATGTCAGGAGGCGGTGTACAGGTAGACCCACAGTACGGAATGACAAAGTGGATCTGAAAAATCTTGGGTACACCGACGAATCGTTCGTCCTAGCCAATGATGTGGCACAAGTTATCTATGTGAAGGACATGTCTACCAAACCGAGAAAAAGAAAAGATAAGGAAGCGAATACATCATACGATGAGCCAAAGCGCCACATAGTTCTTTCAGGAAAAAGGGACATCGTGGGAGTGGAGGGCAAGACAGACATGTCTGAAGATTATGAAAAGTTTCATGAAATTCCTCCCTTCAAAGTCAAGGCTGACCCAAGCATCCTGATAAACGATGAAGAATATCCATGGTTACGACGCAATAAGCAAATGACACAAGCGAAGAAAAAGTGAAGACTTTCTCCCGCAACTATTATGATGATACCATGCCAACTTTGTAACAGACGAGTATGATACCATTGTCCGTTTTGTACACGAAGTGCATCCAGTTTTTGCCGTAACCCTCTCAACTTTCTTGCACATGCTATGTGGATGAAATGATGACACCATGCCAACTTTCAACCTTTTCAGAGTTCATTTGAAATGCTTTTCAATTTCAGGGTCTTATAGCTCAAAATAATCAATAAATGCATGAAAAATAACAAATGAAGTGAGAAAGGGCAGAAAGAACCGGTACTAAAGGAATAAACTAAAAAGCTTTTATAAACCTCTAGTATTATTGAAACTAAAATTATATAGAATTTATGCAACTAAAATTATCAAAGTATTTTTTGTTCAAAACATTAAAAGCAAAAAGAATTTTCATAAAATAAATACAAAAAGAAAAAAAGAAAATAAAATAAAAAAGTATAAACAAAATAAACTTTTATAAATAAGTAGAAACAAAATAAAATAAAATAAAATAAATAAGTAGAAACAAAATAAAATAAACTTTTATAAAATAAATAAGTAGAAACAAAATAAAATAAAATAAACTATAATAAACGAAATAAATAAACCTTAATAAAATAAATAAAATAGCAACAATAAGTATTTTATTGTAAGTAGAAACAAAATAAAAAAAAGCAACAAAGACAATAAAAAACTAGAAAAAATAAAAAATGCCACCTCCTGGGCCACCACGGCCTGAATACGACTGGAAACCTAGCTAGTTGGGTCAGGATTCAGGCCCGCAGAAGGCCCAGCAGGCCCACAGACAAAGCAGTGTCAAATTAGGCCTATAGGCCTGCAGTTTAGAGGAGTTCGAGAGTGAGGAGGCAGCAGTGCTTATAAACAGGTAGTCGACGCTCTCAACTAGCGAGGTGGGACTAAACTCACACCACCACGCCGCTGTGCAAGGCCATTGGTCCCGGTTGGTGGCACGAACCGGGACCAATGCCACCCTTTGGTCCCGGTTCGTGGCAACAACCGGGACCAATGCCCCCCCTTTAGTCCCGGTTGGTGCCACCAACCGGGACCAAAGGCCGCCGCTTCCCGCCCTTTGGGCTGCTGAAAAGAGGCCTTTGGTCCCGGTTGGTGGCACCAACCGGGACTAAAGGGTGTCTTTGGTCCCGGTTGGTGCTATGAACCGGGACCAAACGCCTGGGTATATAAGTAGCACTTAGGAAAATTTGACGAACTCATCGCCAGTTGCCCCGACGACGCCGAGCTCATCGACGCCGCCAGCTACCCAGATCGACGCTGTCCGCTGCCCCGACGCCGCCCGTCGCCCAGACGCCGTCCGCGCGCCCCCGTCGTGTACGGTTGGACATCAAGTACGTCGACGATCAACCTGATGTTGGCGTGTGCATTGTCGTCTATGTCTAGTATCGTGTGACCTTTTCTCTAAAATACTTCATTCTGTCAGTTAGTGACTAACTCATATTGTATGACTCAGCTATTTGGTTGTCCACTCCCTTGTAACAGTATTAGTTTGGGATATTCTTTTTGCATTTTATATGTGAGTTTTTCAAGTGCAACCTCAAGAATCATGGTTTCTTCGTGGCCAGCGTGTAGCTTGTTTAGGTTGCACGATAAAATTTGGAAATAGATGTAATGGAGGAATTATATTTCGCTCCTGAAAACAAAATAAAAGCCTGATAAATCCGAAAAATACATTAGTCATCCATGCTCTCCAATTGAAGAATATACAGGATGAATACAGATGATGAATCATACTCATCCTACATATCCTCCACGTAGAGTGCAAGGAAAACTGCTTGCGACTTCTTATCACAGTGTGTTTGTATCTGCATGTACAACTCACCATGCTACAGGGGAGCCAGGCGAACAAAACAGTGAAAACGGCGAAGAAACTGGTGAAGAAATCGTTCCGGGCGAGTTATATCGCGTGTGCCGCGGCGTGGGAACATATCCTCCTCGGGATTTCCGTCGCAGAGGCCCAGGCAATCGTCTTCGGATCAGCGCCAGGTGACAGCTGCGGATCCGCGGCAGATCGACCAGACGCGCCAGCTGCGGTCGGCTGCACGCGCGCCTCCGACACACCGCTCGACACGCGGCCACCTCGGACCGGGCGAGGCGCGCCCTCCGGCCCGCACCAATAACCGGCGGCCACGCGGCAACCAGATAATGGTCAGGGACGCACGCGCTTTGCGGCCGAGCCCGTGTGCTACAAGAGGCGCCCCGCCGTTCGCCAGGCGGACGTGGAGACAGCCCTTGACTCCAGTGGGCCTGCAGCATCATGGGATCATGATGAGTCTGCGAGCCGCCCTGGATCTTCTGCGGCTCCACTCTCACCAGCGCCTCGGCCGGCTGCCACAGAAGATCAGGACCGCCCGAAACCGGCTGCTGCAGGCTAATCTGCCTCGAATTCTGTCGCTGTCCTGTCTCTAGAAAGGGCTACGGGATATTCTGCGGCCACGAACTCTCCTGCACCTCAATGGTCCCTCCGGAATGCGGTGATTTTTTCGACCACCTCCAAATCACCTCAATTTTGGCACACATAATCTCTTGCACAAACAAAGCTAGGTTTCCAAGGTTTTATATTTTTTTGAATTTTTCTGAATTTATACTGCCCTCTAGACTGACTGATCATAACATCGGTCTATACCTCAAGGGGGCATTGTAAAATATATTTTTTCAAATTTTCTTTCATGGACATGTTTGGCACATGTGGTTCACTATGTAAAAGAAAATTTGGGTGATTTGGAGGTGGTGTAAAAATCACCTGTGTTCAATGGCTTAAGTTAGACCAAATGGTCCCTCCGGAATGCGGTGATTTTTTCGACCACCTCCAAATCACCTCAATTTTGGCACACATGATCTCTTGCACAAACAAAGCTAGGTTTCCAAGGTTTTATATATTTTTGAATTTTTTTCAATTTATACTGCTCTCTAGACTGACTGATCAAAACATCGGTCTATACCTCAAGGGGGCATTGTAAAATATATATTTTTCCAATTTTTTTTTCATGGACATGTTTGGCACATGTGGGTCACCGTGTCATAGAGAAATTGGGTGATTTGGAGGTGGTGGAAAAAACCACCTTTGTTCAAAAAATGGCTTAAGTTAGACCAAACGGTCCCTCCGGAATGCGGTGATTTTTTCGACCACCTCCAAATCACCTCAATTTTGGCACACATGATCTCTTGCACAAACAAAGCTAGGTTTCCAAGGTTTTATATATTTTTGAATTTTTTTTCAATTTATACTGCCCTCTAGACTAACTGATCAAAACACTGGTCTATACCTCAAGGGGGCATTGTAAAATATATTTTTTTCCAAATTTTCTTTCATGGACATGTTTGGAACATGTGGGTCACCGTGTCATAGAGAAATTGGGTGATTTGGAGGTGGTGGAAAAAATCACCTTTGTTCAAAAAATGGCTAAAATTAGACCAAACGGTCCCTCCGGAATGCGGTGATTTTTTTGACCACCTCCAAATCACCTCAATTTTGGCACACATGATCTCTTGCACAAACAAAGCTAGGTTTCCAAGGTTTTATATATTTTTGAATTTTTTAATTTATACTGCCCTCTAGACTGACTGATCAAAACATCGGTCTATACCTCAAGGGGGCATTGTAAAATATATTTTTCCAAATTTTCTTTCATGGACATGTTTGGCACATGTGGGTCACCGTGTCATTGAGAAATTGGGTGATTGGGAGGTGGTGGAAAAAATCAACTTTGTTCAAAAAATGGCTTAAGTTAGACCAAACGGTCCTTCCGGAATGCGGTGATTTTTTCGACCACCTCCAAATCACCTCAATTTTGGCACACATGATCTCTTGCACAAACAAAGCTAGGTTTCCAAGGTTTTATATTTTTTTTGAATTTTTTTGAATTTATAATGCCCTCTAGACTGACTGATCAAAACATCTGTCTATACCTCAAGGGGCATTGTAAAATATTTTTTTTCCAAATTTTCTTTCATGGACATGTTTGGCACATGTGGGTCACCGTGTCATAGAGAAATTGGGTGATTTGGAGGTGGTGGAAAAAACCACCTTTGTTCAAAAAATGGCTTAAGTTAGACCAAATGGTCCCTCCGGAATGCGGTGATTTTTTCGACCACCTCCAAATCACCTCAATTTTGGCACACATGATCTCTTGCACAAAAAAGCTAGGTTTCCAAGGTTTTATATTTTTTTGAATTTATACTGTCCTCTAGACTGACTGATCAAAACATCGGTCTATACCTCAAGGGGGCATTGTAAAATATATTTTTTCCAAATTTTCTTTCATGGACATGTTTGGCACAGGTGGGTCACCATGTCATAGAGAAATTGGGTGATTTGGAGGTGGTGGAAAAAACCACCTTTGTTCAAAAAATGGCTTAAGTTAGACCAAATGGTCCCTCCGGAATGCGGTGATTTTTTCGACCACCTCAAAATCACCCAAATTTTGGCACACATGATCTCTTGCACAAACAAAGCTAGGTTTCCAAGGTTTTATATGTTTTTGAAGTTTTTTGAATTTATACTGCCCTCTAGACTGACTGATCATAACATCGGTCTATACCTCAAGGGGGCATTGTAAAATATATTTTTTCCAAATTTTATTTTATAGACATGTTTGGCACATGTGGTTCACCGTGTCATAAAAAATTTGGGTGATTTGGAGGTGGTGGAAAAAAAATCATCTTTGTTCAAAAATGGCTTAAGTTAGACCAAATGGTCCCTCCGGAATGCGGTGATTTTTTCGACCACCTCCAAATCACCCAAATTTTGGCACACATGATCTCTTGCACAAACGAAGCTAGGTAAGTCAGTGAGCATTTGTTAAATTTTGTTGACTAATTTCAATATGAATGCAAAAAATGCACACCTACCATACCAGAGGCAGGAGTTTTCATACACCACGGCGTGTATACGACTAGGAACCCAACAGTTTATGGGCCAGGATACAGGCCCGGGGTGCAGATTACTCTTCTGCTGGTGGGGCCAACTGGGCAAAGAGCATGAAACATTAGGCAAAGTACTGCCTGCATATGAGAGGAGCTTGAGTGGGGAGGCACAGCCGGGTATATAAGCTGGTGCGTCTCCCTCTCGCTCGGCGAGGTGGGACTAAACTCCCACCATAGTCTGCTTTGCCCTGGTGCGCCCACGCGATGGGCCAGATTAGATGGGCTTTCACAGGCCAGCCTATCCCGCGTGCTGGACCACGCGTGGGTCTAGATGTCTAGGCTGGCCCATGCTTTTCCTTTTGTTTATTTTTTCCTTTTCCTTTTGTTTACATAAAAATTACCCGACCACTCAAAAAAATAACATGTTACATCTTATTTCAAATTCTCTTTTTTGCGATATTTGGTTTGCATTTTCTATAAATCCTAAAAAATACATCAGTCATCCTTGCTCTCCAATTGAAGAATATATAGGATGAATACAGATGATTAATCATACTCATCCTACATATCCTCCACATAGAGTGCAAGGAAGACCAACGCTTGTGATAATCAAATAGATGAAGGTATTTAAGCCGGTGCAGCACTTGCTCGGGGGGGGGGGGGTGAGGTGGGACTAAAAATATTAAGACGTGATCCTGGCTCGAGATCGGCGCGACGTGGGCCGGCCCGCCCTGAATTGCTTGAATGGGTCGGGCTTTGGGGGAGGAGGCGTGGCGGATGTGGGAAACCTACGTGCATGCATAGAACTGCACAGCAGGCGGATCGCGCGGGATTATCGAACTAGGCCCGACAGGCGTACATGTGCAGGGCCCGCATAGATTAATTCGGTCGGCCTGTCTCCGGGTGACGACGCGTGGGCGTGCGACGGCCCTTTCTCATGCGCTTTGGCGGGGATCCGCCTGCGCTTCGATGCGCCCTGACACCGCACCGATCCTGGAGCAGATCTCGTCAGGTCTTCATCCGTGGATCCCGAGGATGATTCGCCAGCAATTTTGTCACTTTGTGCCACATAAAATGTCCGTTTGGTTTATTTCTTGCACCGTTTTGCAGCAATTTTTTTTCATTCGCAGTTGTACATGATCCTGCAGCACCTGCTCATTAACAACTACTCCCTCCGTTCGTAAATATAAGTCTTTTTTGAGATTTCAGTATGAAATACATACGGAGCAAAATGAGTGAATCTACACTCTAAAATACATCTATATACATCCGTATGTAGTTCATACTGAAATATCTTAAAAAACATATAGAATTTAGGAACGGACGGAGTGTACAGTTGGGTATAAACACATGCATGTCGCGTCGGAAATGGAAATCACATTCTAGGAAAAATGTTGTTACAAGACCTCCATCGTGAATGAATTGTTCCATAACAGCAAACATTCGTAAAAAAAACCAAAAAATGTTGTCTCTAGCTTAAAACATTTAAAATAACATTAGCCCTCCTACGGAAGCTCGTCTCCGGTGCCAAAATCCAGTGACTTCTTCGTATTGGTCGTTGGAGTTTGCGTTAGACTTGGCGACGACCCACCTTCTCCCATATTTTTACACGGTACATCAATGTAACCTAAGGAGTTCAGTTGTTCCTTTGCCTCAAGCTCTCTAGCCAGACCCTCTGCCTCCTGCATGTCTCGGATGAGCAGTTCCTGTCAAAAATCATAAGAACATATTAGGAAAAAACTTAAGGTTAAGGATGATGAAGCCGTAAAATTGATGTAACATGAAGAATAGGAACCTCTGAATCCATGTCCGACCACCACTCATAATCATCTTTCGGTGGACGATTATACACCAAATACAAATGACATGTCTTGCTGCCGTTCAGGCGGGAAATCATCTTTGCAAAATCACCTGGTCCTGAAATCAGGAACATTCCTTCCGGTAGGTTGCACGCATGCTCAGGTAAGAAGTGGTACAAATCTGAATCCTTTTTATAACCATATCCAGCCACTTCTTTCATGAGAAAATAATAGTCCAATACGTCGGGTTCAAACAATCTCATCTCAATGGGTCTTTCGTCAAAGTATCCTGTCAGGACATGCGAAAGCTCACAATCCCTATGAATGTAAAAATTCCATTACCAGCACCTACATACGAGTATCTCACGTCAAATTTAATACATTGCAATCACCAAAGTTCCATAAATAATTTTTTATGTGCGTAGCAACATCGCGACAAAGTTACCTTATTATTATATGGGATGTAAACTTCATCTGCGAGGATTCGGGATTGTTCCGTCACTGGATGCTTAGCCTACGTATGAATCGCCGACATAGAGTTACACACGAATTAAATATGGTCATACAAAATGTTGGATGTGAATGTTTACCATGGGTGCGACGTACTTACAGGTGGAGACTTGAAGACATGTTCTTCGAGTGGAGAACTGTGGCATTCAACGGGTGACACCGACATCACTAGGCCTTTAGTGTTTGGAGATTGTGCCGCGTAACGCTTCTTGGACTGCATATGAATAGCTTACACAAAGTTACTCACAAAAAAAACTATTAATACACAATATCGGTCGTGATCGTGACTGAATAGCATCGTTGCAAGGTACTCACAAGGGGAGTACTGAAGACATGCTCTTGCGGTTGACTGCTGTGGCATTGAACGTGGGATTGAAACATCGCACGGTCTTCCAGCATCTTTCCTTCCATCATGACCTGCTCCACCATAGCCTTGTAGTCCATGTCCTTGCGCTCCTGTTGCAGCCTAATGTCCATATTGGCACGTGCCTGCAACACATTCACGTCCATGTTGACACGCTCTGTCTGTATAAGGCCGTCGACAACCTTCCGGTCCTTTTGCAATTTAAGCTGCATCTCCTTGTACGCCAGCTGGAATTTCTTTTCCATGGCCTCGCGGTCCTGATTTAACTTTTTTTTCCATCTCTTCACGCATCTGCTTAATCTTCTGAGACATATCAGCACGCTCATCCTTAAGCATCCTATCGACATACGCACGTTCTTGTTTGAGTGCCCTGTCCATCTCATCACGTTCGTGTTGGACCTTCGCGTCGATCTCCCGGCAGGCTTCACGCAACAACCTGTCGTACTCCGCACGCTTATTGCCATGCACATGTGAATCCATGGTGCCTACAACACCAAATAGTAGAATGCGATTAATGAGATCCAGATTGTCAAAATATACCGATTCTCACTAAAACATAGGACTATTTAAATACCTCGTAATATATAATAGCATGGTATGTGTGAGACAAACTGAGTCATGAATTTCCAGCAAACGCTCTAATCTCCTAAAATTCGTATTCCTAATTTGGTATGAACAACCTCATCCAAATAAGTCCTAAATAATCCAACAACTCCTTCAACATCACCTCCTTTACTGTCGTATTGAGAACAAGTCTTTGTACGCCACATCTAAGTGGCAAAATCAAACATCATCCAAATCATTCATACTAATGGAACATAGCCTAAAGGTCTTGTAAAGAAAATCCAATGACAAAAAATATCCATAACTAGACCGTATGATCAGGATCCCCTAACAACCAATCGCAAAGCTCTTGCATAAAATTCTTCACTCCAACCTTATGCAAATCATTCATAATAATCCAGTATAGCAGAAAGGGCTAGAAAATTAGCTCCACCAACATAATATTTCCGTAACCAGATCGTATTATGAACTACTGTGAACTTGCAATCACATCTAATCTCATAACGGCCTTTACTCCAAGTAAAGACAAGCACACACAATCTTGCACCAAAATAGTACCTTCGACGAAAAACTAATCCGCCAGGAACAAATACCAAAGATCTTGCACACAAATATGGCATCTCTAATCTCATCACAACCTCCTTTTTGGTCCAATCGACAGAAAAAGTATGAACGTTTCAAGAGATGGGAGGATACGTGGAGGATGATACCTTTTTCTTTTTACTCGACCGTCGGCGTAGGCTTTCGCAGAGCGATGGCGATTATCCCGGCGACGGCTACCTCTGGACACCAAAACTTTCTGGGCGGTTAAGGAAGGAGCGATATGCGGAAAGAAAAGATGGGAGGGGTATGCGGTACGATGGAAGGGTACATATCTCCCATGATATCTGACGATATATTTACAAGTAATGCGCATGGATGGTCCGTCCGTGATTTTAGGGTGGGTTAGTCGGTTGGAAGATTTGTTAGTTAGCCTATTTAGAGGGAGCACGATGCTTTGGTCCTGGTGTTAGGGTTTGTTAGCCCAGCGGAGGAGTCCCTAGTTCTTCTCTTACCCAAAGGATTACGACCACCGTCTGTCATTGCCGCAGTCGCCTGACACCAAATCAACCATGTCGTCGTCGAGCTCGATTAGGTGCGTGCTGAGGGGCCGATCAGTTGATGTGCCCCTGATCCCTTGCCCTGACTGTGGCGAAATGGTTAGATTCTATCTCTCCAGTACCGAAGAGCATGATGGTTGGGTGTTCTACAAGTGCAAGCACCACGATGTACAATCCCTTTACATGACATTTACTGCATGAGTAATTTTTTCTACTGTTTCCTTAGTGCTGGTTTGATTTGAGTTCACTTGATTCATAGGATCCATGTGATTTCTGGCGCTGGGAACTAGAGTACGTGGATCATCTTGTTGGTACAAGTGTCCTTGTTGGTGCTTATGCCCTTGATGCAATGGCTGCGGCACAGGATAGAAGGGAACAGCTACAACGCTCAAAAAACAGTGTGAAAAGAATGCATGTGCCAAGAGTGGCAACATTGGAGGCAGGACAAATTACAGTCAGAGCAATGTGGCAACCATTACGAAGCACCAAGCTTATACGATGTTAGGACTAGGGAGACAAATTGTTTTCATGCTGAAGCTGTTGACGGCTAGTGTAATGGTGTTGTGTGTGTTGTGTGTGATGTTGATTGTGAAGAAATAATATATTTGTGATCGTATCAAGGCGATTATCATGGTCACATGTAATAACAGCTTAATAAGAAGAGGTGTTCTAACATGATACCTCTTACACCCCCCGGCCCCCACCCCTCTTTTAACATGATAGGTAAGAGTAAGAAATAAATCTTACACGATGATTGCATGAAATAGTTGTTTTGATTATTTCTTACCTTCTTGACTATTATGAGAAAATAAGGGGCAAGACGGAGCATGTTAAAATTGCTAAAAAATAATGAATAAACCGAGTTGCAATGAAGGCAATCGAATGGAAAAACGTAAACGACCATTTAAATTCTTGCCCACTATGTTGTGCACGAACACAAGAGTACCATGATATAAAAATAAAGTACGCCATTACAACAATGACTTAAAAATCCCTTAATTTATTTTATCACACTACATTTTGCCAAAACTACTCTAGAGGCATGTCAGGAACATGGGAAACAAACAGATAAATCACATGATCTCCCAGATACAGCAACATCAGCACCTTTTGTCCTAACAGCAAGATTTTTTCCTTCTTCATGAACTCGTTCCATTTGTTGACGCAGACACGACCGTCAATATCAGAAATGGTGTATGTACTTGACACAGTACTGTGTGGATGACAAACAATGGTTATGGCACCATATTCCTCCATTTCTTCGGGGACAACACGATTAGGCAGTTTCTGTTTGAAAAAAATATTTGTTACATCAACACGTGGCAACTTATTGTTATGTAGTAAAGGAAGAACAATTAATTTGGAACAAAGCTAAAAACATACTGAAATGACACAAAGTAAATGAAGAACAGAAAGATGGTTACCGAGAAGTTCTTGTTGCAATCTGACCATGTCAACGTATGGAGGAGTGCATATGCTCTTCCTTGATCATAGTTTGCAGCATCATGACGCTCCACTAACTTGTCAATGTCCATCACTCACTACAGGAAACAGCTATTTTGCCGTCTGCCACGGCGGACGGCAAAGGCTCGAACGGCGGACGGCAAAGACCTTTGCCGTCAGCCGCGGACGGCAAAAGGCTCCGGCAAAGTAGGCTACGGTAAACAGGTCCTTTGCCGTCTGCTTTTTATGGCGGACGGCAAAGAGTCCTTTGCCTACAGCGGCGGACGGCAAAGAGGAGGGACGGCAAAAATACTGGACGTCCGCCAGCGTTAGTCCGTTAGGCGGCTAACGGCGGCCTTTGCCGTCCGCCAGCGGACGGCAAATTTGAGCGCCTCTTTGCCGTCCGCCAGTTGACGTCAGCAATGCGTCAGCGCCCGCTTTTTTTGCCGTCTGCCACGGCGGACGGCAAAGGCAAAGTCTTTGCCATCAGCTTAGCTTTGCCGTCTGCCACGGTAGGCAAATTTGCCAAATGGCCCATCTCTCAGGAAGCACAGGTGGGCGCCACGTGCCCCCCTTTGCCGTCTGCCACCGATGGCAAAGGTGTCTTTGCCGTCCGCGGCGGACGGCAAAGAGCCTGCACTGCCTCTTTTTATTCTGTTTTTCTTATATCCAACAATTATCACAGGAAATATATCACAGCAAATATATCAAAAGATACTGGATTTGAAACACTGGCTGGTGCGAGATTCCCTTTGAATAGGCTGAGGTTGGATCCACCCTTTTTAGGGTCGTCAGCATTGTACTGAGGCTTCGGATTATGCAAATGACGATTTTTGGCTTCGTAGTGTGCTGTCACGAAGTTTGCCGCCTCCTCAGTGATGAATGCCTCAGCCATCGATGCTTCAATTCTACGTTTATTTTTACATTTTTGTCGAAGCGTCTTCTGCATCCTCTCAGTTGGGTAGCACCAACGATTTTGCACGGGCCCCCCCAATCTTGCCTCGGTCGGGAGATGCAAAATCAAATGTTGCATTGGATTAAAGAAGCCCGGTGGAAAAATCTTCTCTAACTTGCAGATCAACTCCGGCGCCAACTCTTCCATTTCTTCTAGCACACCAGGCGATAGTTCTTTCGCACAAAGAACACGGAAGAAATAGCTGAGTTCTGCCAGTACTAGCCATTCATCCTCAGGGATGAAGCCACGCAACATCACCGGCATTACCCGCTCAATCCATATGTGCCAATCATGACTCTTGAGACCAAATATCTTCAATTTATCAAGACTGGCTCCCCTCTGTAGATTCGCTGCATACCCATCGGGGAACATCAACTGCATTTTCGCCCACAAGATAATTTCCCTCATAGCTGGCCTTCCAAGATTGAACCATGCCTTTGGCTTCGTCCAGTTCTGCTTTCCTTTTGGTTCTTTCATGTTTTGTAACGGCCTATCACATAGCGCCTCCAGATCGACTCTAGCCTTAGTATTATCCTTTGACTTCCCATCTATGCCGAACAATGTACCAAAAAGTGCCTCGGCGATATTCTTCTCAGTGTGCATCATGTCGATGTTGTGTGGGCAAAGGAGGTCTTTGAAGTAAGGCAGATCCCATAAGCATGTTTTGTGAGTCCAGGCGTGCTTAGAATTATACCCCTTGAAGTACCCTGGACGCTCTGGATCTGGCTCGAGAGCGTTTAACTGATCCAGGGTCTGTTGGCCTGTCAATGCAGGTGGTGCAGAGTTGTTGACAACTCTACCTCTGATGAAGTTCTTCTTGTCTTTCCTGAACTTATGGCGAGGATTCAGGAACTGTCTATGCATGTCGAAGCAAGAAAACTTGCGACCGGCCTGAAGCCAACGAAACTCAAGAGCTCCCTTGCATGTGGGGCACGGGAACCTTCCATGCACACACCAGCCAACGAATAGTGCATACGCCGGCAAGTCATGTGTCGAGTACATGTACCAGACACGCATTATGAAGTTCCGTTTGCTATAGGCATCGTATGTCTTGAACCCATTATCCCAGGCTTCTTGCAATTCGTCCTTAAGCGGTTGCATGAACACATTCATATTTTTCCCCGGATAGTTGGGCCCTGGAATTATCAACGTCAGGAAAATGTTCTTTCTTTGCATAATCTGTCCGGGGGGGAGATTGAGTGAAAAGACAAATACGGGCCAACAACTGTATTGGGCTGCCGTCATACCAAACACACTGAACCCATCCATGCTGATGCCGACTCGAGGATGCCTCGGATCTGCCGCTTTGTCACCATGTAATTCATCAAACTTTTTCCACGCAACACCATCCGATGTGTGTACAATCATCAGATTCCCATCTGCATCTAGTTCGGTTCTTTTGCCCGTTTTGTGCCATGTCATCTGTCTGGCCGTCTCTTCGACCATGAAAAGACGTTGAAGTCTTGGTACGATTGGCATATACCGAAGAACACTAACGGGGATTTTGGTCTGTGTCTTCTCACCCATACCGTTGTCTACCACAACATACCTGGAAGACTTGCAAATGGGACAATAGTTCAAGTCCGCATAGTCAAGCCTAAACAAGACACATCCTTTCTCACAGGCATGTATCTTATCATAGGGCATCTTCAGTGCACGGAGGATTTTGTCCGACTGGTACAGGTTTGCAGGCATTACATGGCCTTTGGGTAGAAAGCGTCCAAATACTGTCATCATTGCATCGTAGCATTCTCTGCCCAAGTTGAACTGAGCCTTCAGAGCCATTACTTGTGAGATGGCATCCAACTGACAAAGCTCAGTGTGCTCATGGAGCGGACGTTTTGAAGACTCCAACATTTCATTGAAGGCCTTTGCAGATTCCTCCATCTCCTCGTACGAATCCCGAGCATCATCAAAGTCTTGCACCATGTTTTCCATCCCGGTACCATGCTCGTCGGTGCGACGACGATCCACCTCAGCTCGGTCACGTTGGGCAGACTCACCATGAAATGTCCACACCGTATAATCGGGCGTAAAACCACTCTTTTGCAGGTGTTTGCCCATTTCAGCCTCTGTCCTCTTTTCCCAATTGCCGCACCGTAAACAGGGGCACCAGGTTTTCCTCTGGCCATTTGCAAATGCGGCTCGCACAAACCCCTTGGTTTTTGTGAACCATTCAGTGCTCCATTTGTTCTGACCAGTGTGACCCGTGTACATCCACGCACGATCACTCATCTTGACTTTCAGAGCTACTAGACACACAACAAATATATATATATATATATATATATATATATATAATTCACCATGTATATATTCATCAGTTGATCTACTTTGTCAATTTTATTACGTCCATGCAACCTACACTCTAATAGGTAATGATAGGTCCTAATCCCACCCGAATATGTTTAGATTGGGTTCATTTTCCCATGCTATGCTCCGGATCCTACACAAAATTTCGGCAGCACCTCCCCGCTGTTCTCCTGATACACGTCTCTGCAATAAACAGAGAGGATGTGTACCCGGAGAACAACAGGGGAGGCACTGACGAAATTTATGCGTCGGATCCGGAGCAAAGCATATGGGAAAACGAACCCAATCTAAACATACTCGGGCTGTCCATGGATAGCGTTGGACAATTCGAAAGAATCAAGGTTATAAATATGCAAATGCATGCATATTTATAACTATGACGCTTTCGAACGGGAGACACATATTGGTTACGCATACTGATGATTGAAGACACATATGTAGATAGCTATCAAGTTTCATCGGAATAGATCAAATAATTAATGGGGGAGGAGGACATGTCATTTGTGCTCACCCACGAACGAAGGGGCAGAGCTCGTCAAACGCACGGCGAGGTCGTCGAACACTAAACCTCGCAGCGATGAAACAACTGCACATTTAAAACTACCCGATCAACACAATTATATATGATGTTTTTCATAACAAAATATATGACCTAACTAATAATTCACAAATATATGACCCGTCAGCTTCTGGAAGGCCAAAGAACACCTTTTTGGGAGGTGTCGGGGGTCGGGGTGTCGTGTCGGTCTCGGGGTGCCGTGTCGGGGTCGGGGTCGGGGTGTCGGGTCGGGGTGCCGGGGTCGGGGTCTTGGGGTCGGGGTGTCGGGGTCGGGGTCTAGGGGTCGGGGTGTCGTGTCGGGGTGCCAGGTCGGGGTCGGGGTGCCGTGTCGGGTCGGGTTTTTTCCCCTCTTTTTTCCTTTTCTTCTTCTTCCTATTCTTCCTTTTCTTCCTCTTCTTCTTTTTTCTTCTCCTCCTCCTCTTCTTCTTCTTCCTTTCCTTTTTCCTCTTCTTCTTCTCCACCTC
Source organism: Triticum aestivum (assembly GCF_018294505.1). Lineage (NCBI taxonomy): Eukaryota > Viridiplantae > Streptophyta > Magnoliopsida > Poales > Poaceae > Triticum > Triticum aestivum. The sequence goes on along the minus strand of NC_057799.1, from coordinate 39,676,933 downwards.
TCCTCTTTTTTCTTCTTCTTCTTCCTCTTCTTCTTTTTTCTTCTCCTCCTCCTCTTCTTCTTCTTCCTTTCCCTTTTCCTCTTCTTCTTCTCCTCCTCTCCTCTTTTTTCTTCTTCTTCTTCTTGCCTCAAACTAAACTAAACCTAAAACTAAAACTAAACCTAAAACTACAACTAAAACTAAATCTAAACTAAAACTAAAACTAAAAAGGAAAAAAATAGAAAAAAAAGAAAAACAGAAAAAACAGAAAAAAAACAGAAAAAAGGGGGGCTCACCTGGGGGTGGAGGAGGCCGGTGGAGGAGGGGCCGGGGCGGTGGAGGAGGCGGCCTGGGGCGGCGGGGGGCCGGGCCTGGGGCGGCGGGGGGCCGGGCCCTGGCGGTGGGGCGCGTTGCGGCGGGGGGCCGGGGCGGGGGGGGGGGGGGGGGCGACGGGGCGGTGGGGGCGACGGGGCCCCGGGGCGGCGGCGAGCCGGGGCGGCGGGGGGCCGGGCCCGGGCGGTGGGGCACGGGGCGGCGGGGGGCCGGGGCGGGGGGGGGGAGGGGGCGACGGGGCGACGCGGCCCCGGGGCGGCGGCGAGCCGGGGCGGCGGGGGCGACGGGGCGGCGGCGGCGGGGTGGGAGGAGAGAAACGGCGAGGGAGAGAAGAAGTGAGTAACGGGCGGGGGGTACGGGCCGTTAGGTAGTGAGCTCTTTGCCGTCTGCCTCTCTTTGCCGTCCGCCCTTTTGCCTCTTTGCCGTCTGCTGGCAGACGGCAAAGAGGTGGGCCGTTAAGATTTTTCCAAACGGGCGGGGGGTGGGGGCCACCTCACTCTTTGCCGTCCGCCAGTGGACGGCAAAGATTCTTTGCCGTCTGCTGGCTGACGGGAAAGAGCTCGCAGATGGCAAAGAGCTTCTTTGCCGTCTGCTTTTGGGTAGCTGATGGCAAAGAGCTTCTTTGCCGTCAGCTAGCAGACGGCAAAGAGCTGGCAGATGGCAAATTAGCTGATTCCAGTAGTGACTTGGCATATGACATACTCCATCATTCTCCAGTTTAAGCTTGTCCCCTCAGTTACAGCGACATTGTCAATAATATCTCTTTTCTCATTGGACAATTGGTAGTATGCTACAATATTATAGGAGATACAATTTAATTTATTATATATGGTATATGATAAATTTAGAGTAATAAAACTTGCAGGAGCAAAAAAGTATCTTACTCGGATGTATGATAGGCAAATTCCCAGTTGTCACAACGCTACTTGGTACTTCTGAATTGTCAGTACTGAACGTAATCTTCTGAGCCACATGTAGCGTATAAACTCTAACAAATTCCTTCCAAGACTCCCCTGAAATGTATGTCAACTCATTGTCATTGGTAGTCTCACATGGGAATTCAAACCCCTCATTGGTACTAAAACTTGCTTCAAAGTTCCCATATTTTCCCAAGGGCACTCCAAATTTCTGCGTGAAACTGTATCTGTCGTAGCAGGGGATTACCTGAGTAGCATATGTATGATTGTTAATATATATGAACTGCCTGTTAATCTAAAGAATTTGTCCAATCATAGATGACTAGCATAGTATAGTTCACTACTTCTTAGCAGTATTATCATATAACCCCATAGAAGATTTAAATTTACATGCACGTACACAAAACCATTTTATCATCTAAGAAATCAACATGCAATATAACTCTTTTTGCAGTAAACATTATGAACAACTGACTGAGTACAAAGGGTCCGAGTACAATATTCGTTCAATATTAGTGCCTCCGTCCAAAAATTTGTGGACAAATTTTTGTACATACGGATGTATCTATGCAGAAAACATGAGTAGATACATGCGTATCTACATGAATCTAACACATTAATTTTGGATTGGACGGAGTACTAAATTTCTCATGATATTTGCTACGGGTCATGTCAAACTGGATCTTATTGTCTTGTTTGCAAATCCCGCGTGCAGGGTGACGCTACAAAACTCCCTCATACGATGCTCACCGGGGCACAAACCCTTGGTGTCCAAACAAATGCCACACTGCGAATCGAGATCAATCTCATTACTAGTACGTACAGTCTTAAAGATTAGTGCTAGCAGTTGAATTCAGATCTGACAGATTCTATAGTCCAAATACGTACCGCACTGATCTCCTTAACCATTTTCGCTCGAGAGAGGGACGTGAGGAGGAGGGGGCGAAAAGGGCAGTCACTTCCGACCCTTAAGCTGACGATGGCGGCGGCGGCGGCGGCGTCCGGAGATTTCGAAAAGCGCGTATGCCCGGCGTCTCCGATCTTATATTGCAGCGGTCGTGGCGGTGGTAGGAGGCCCCGATGCCACGGGTGGTTAGGAGGAAGGCGGTGCAATCACGGGATTTCGGGAGAGGTGGCGTGCGTGAGTTATGGGATCTTTTAACATATATCATCAAGATAAGAAAAGAACATTATGTTGTGCTAAAAAATACATTTCATAAGGGTGAACTAGGTTTTTGGTTCGAAACAAGTTTGAGCGATATATAATTCCAAAATTGGCCTTGTCCATTTTCCAAATAAGTTTCACAACTATACATGCCATGACCAATGCAAGCAAGCATGCAAAATGGTTTTTAGTTTAGCGAAGTTTTTCATTTTCGGACGAAAATGCCCGAATGTGGCCGCACGTGGGAACACTTGCAATCATTGTCGAAAATGGTTCAAACTAGGCATGGAGGCGTACAATGGCCATGAATTGTCACCGCAAAAAAGTTCGGTTGACTTAAGATATGTGAACAAACCATCGGGCATTTTCGAAGGGTGCCAGGCTAGCCCGGAAGGGCGAGTCCGGGAGCACCTCCATGTTAACACCACATACAAATGATTCCAACTTTTTTTCATGCCCTCCCATGAGAAAATCAAGCTAACATGCAAATATGGTTCTCAGTTTCGACAACTTCTCCACGTATTGGGATTTATTTATATCAAAAATGCCGGAAAACTGGCCCCACGTGACATTAGTTGCAAACTTTACTAAGAATACTTCAAACTTGGCATGGAGGACTAACATGACCATGAGTTGTTACCCCAAATTTTTTGTGTTGATTCAAGAAAAAGGTCAACAAACCAGCATGTATCTTCTAAGAGGATGCCATGTTAGCCCAAAGGAAGGGCGCGTATTGGAGCAACTCCGTGTTTACAATATCCACAAATGATGCCAACTTTATTTCATGATCTCCCATGAGAAAATCAATAATGCATTCACAATGGTTTTTAATTTGTCCAACATTTATAATCCTTCTGCAATTTCGAAGAGAAAAAGAACATCGCCTGCATGGTCTACCCCCCTAGCCACACATCGAGAAAAGGGGGCAAATGATGCATTACACTTTGTTTGTCTTATGGTGGACCTAGTTGACACACCAAGCCTAGTTGGATCATTGGCCTACACCGGCTTCCATGTCGTATGAAAGCTCGGGCACATCAACTGCTCCCGTCTAGAACCTTTGAACTGCACTGTCCACTTTGTGAAGCAAGTACAACATGAAATTTGTGAAATTCTCCCAAGCTTTTGAAGTACATCTCATGACAAAATCAAGCAAGCATGCAAAAATGCTATTCAGTTTACACAAAATTTTGCATGTACGGTAATTTTTTCGGCCGAAAATACTCGAAAACTGGCCACACGTGAATCATATTGCAAACTTTACAAAAAATGGTTCAAACATGTCCTTCAATAGTCACCCCAAAAAGTTGGGTCGATTTCATACAGGTCAGGATAGTACTATAGCATCTGCTCTCAAAGGGCGCCAGGCTCGGCCGGAAGGGCTTGTGTCGGGGAACCTCGATGTTCACACCATCTTTATATTTTGTCAAATATATTTCATGGCCTCCCATGACCAAATGAAGCATGCATGCACAATGGTTGTAAGTTTCTACTAGATTTTCCATTTTCTTCCATTTTTCGGTCATAAATGCTCGAAAAGTGGCCACAATTGCCAAAACTTGCAAATTTTGCTGAAACTCATTTTGATGTTGTCCTGGAAGCCTGTAATGAAACATTTTCCATTGCATGTCATAACTTGGGTTCATTCCACATGAAGCATGATCTACTTGGTTTGTACATTCGACAGTGTAGCACGAAGGTTCTCGACGGAGGCAGTGCATGTACTGCATCGACTCCATGGATGGAATCCAGTTTGAACCAATGTTCGCACTTGGTATGGTGTCAATTAGTTCTTACCTTAGGAAATAAAGCTTGAAGGCATCATGTGCTACCACTTTCGATGGTTGTCTACGGGTAGACCGTCTGGGAGGTGAAAAAATCATGAAAATCATGTGTAACCTTGAACGCACTGTGCATGCATGCTTGATTTGGTTCATGGGATGGCATCAAAATAACTTGGAATCCTATGTACATGGTGTATTGAAGGAGGTGGCCCGAGACGGGCCCTTCCGGGCTATCCTTGTACCCTCCGAAAGCACATGTTGGTTTATTGAGCTATATTAAATGACCTCCAAGTTTGTATCGTTACAATCCGTGGCCATGTTAGGGATACATATGCCAAGTTTGAACCATTTTCATCTAAGTTTGAAAGTTTTTTCATGTGTAAATCTTAGTCTAAACTTAGAAGCATTTCGCATGGCAGCTTGTTTTGGTCATGGGATTCCATGGGAATTAGTACACATCATTTTGTATTGTAGATGATCTTGCGGCCTTGACTGGCACCTCCGAAATCACATGCTGGTTTGTTGACCTACCTGAAATCAACCCAACTTTGCAGGGTTGCAAGCCATGGTAATTATTGGGGTACTTTCAAATTTCAACCATTTTCAGCGAAGTTGCAAGTTTAGTCACGTACGGCCAATTTCCGGGCATTTTCAGAACAAACAACATATTTTACCACTTAAAAAATGCATTCCTTTCTCGACGGCACATTTGTTTTTTCTTCGGAACATTACATTTGTTTTGGCCAATTACATGCTAATGTTTCAACCTCCCATAACTCACGCCGCCCAGATGTCCCGAAATCCCACGATTACAGCTCCTCCCTCGTAACCACCCGCAGCATCCAGGTCCCCTACCACCTCCCACGACCGCTGCAAGATCAGATTGTAGCCACCGCCTGCCGCCCGCCGCCCACCGCCCACCGCCAACGTCGCCTGAGGGGTCGGACGGGAGTGGTGTTGTCGCCGCCTACTACGCGCGTCAACGCGCCGCTGCTCCTGTTGCTACCATCGAGCGCCACACATCGACATCTAGTGTGGGACACACTATCCGCGTGGAGCATTGGGCCGCTACCGCCGATGACAGAAGGTTACGTGATCATAGCTCTTTTTAATCTTTCTCAGACACGCACGTCTACTAGTAAAGCCCTAATAGGTTTCCCACAAGTTATTCCAGTCGTCAAGATTACCTGATCATAGCTCTCATTAATAACTATCTTGTAATCAATCTTGGCACACTACACGAACGTCCGAAGAGGTAATACCACAACAAGGGTATCTCTTTCATGAAATAACACGTCGTATGTTTATGCAATCCCAAAACCCTAGTTGAACTGTCCCAATGTTATGCATGACCAAAATCTGTAGTGTGCTTAAAGTTACATGTAGTTCATATTATTTAATAAACTCATCCGTGCCTGCGTATAAGATTTTATTTTTGTTACACATTTCTCAACGTGAAGGTCAAATAAATTGAACCGGTTTTGCTTCTGTTCCATAGGTGCCAGTAAAATGGAAACTACTGTTAAAAGTCCTGCTAATGGAGAAAAACACGTCTCCGAAATGACCGATGAGGTACGTAGTTGACATTTCGTTTGAAAACTGTACTTGCAGACCCTTCTTTCATACTCGATAAAATCTATTGCCACTTTTGCAGGAAATCTTGAGGAAACACGGCCATATGAAGTTAGTGTGCTCACCGTCAAGGCTCGCCAAAGTCATGAAATTGTTGTCATCAAAACACATAGAGAAAATCATAAGCGATACCGGTCTTGGGTGTCTAAACATGATTCGTGAATTTAAACTCCGGCGCATTATGTTGATAAGACTAGCAAAGAGCTTCGATAGTGAGACATCGTCCATTACCATAGGTAAAACACCCATTCCTATCACCGCAGAAGACGTGCACCATATATTTGGCCTTGCGATAGAAGGGGAGGATATCGATAAAAAGCTGGAAAGCGCACCGGATCCAAATTTGTTTAACACATTTCAAAAAAATGGGAGCATTGATCTGGCTGACCTTGAGAGAGAGATCTTAAGTTCCAAAACACCGGACAATGATTTCCTGGCGCGGTTCGTTCTATTCGCTATTGGCACAGTTTTAGCACCAACAACACAATCTTATGTCGATGCGAAATACCTTAAACTTGTTGCGGATATTAAAAGCCTTCCGAGATTGAACTGGGGATGTTTCACAATGAAACACTTGTTCATGTCCATACACAAATTTAACTCTCTTGATCAAGTATCTCTACAGGGAAATCTACCTCTGCTTCAGGTTAGTGCAACATCACTAGTTAACATTGTACAATTGTTTTTCTTTTCTATATCTCTCTATATTGACGAAGTAATTTATTGTGAAGATTTGGTACTGGGAGCACCTGCGTTCCGGCAAATTGATGTATACTCCTATACCCCCACCATTGGTCGCACGATGGGACGAATGCACGTGCGTAATAAGAGCAGAAGCTTACACCTCAGGAGGTCTTCATAAAGGACTGGTGTGTTTCTAGATTTGACCCATGTATATATCCGGTTATTTATTTGCTACTACTGATTCATTGTACCTGATTCAAAGGTTGTGATGGAAATTTGTGCTCGACAACCAGAGGCCAACAATAGAAAGGATCCAGGAAGCAAAAAAATTGTACGTGTGGATGAAGGTGATTCATCTCGAGCACAATCACAAGGTCAAAATATGAGTAGCCACCAAGTAAGCCCAACAAAGACAATTTTCATTTTCCAAGATCAGTAAAAGGTCGCATCAAAACTCATTCATTTTGATTTCTTGTGAACGGGGTGTTATTTCGTTTGCACAGGTGGAAATGATAGTTGCATCCCTGAATGCACGTTGTGCTGAGCAAGAAAAGAAGATAGGCAGACAGTTAATGGAATTTCAGCATAGATTTGACGCGAAATTCCTCACCCTGAGCGAAGAGTTAATCGACATTAAGAGTAAATCTGGCAGTAATCCTAGGCTCTCGCTGCTCGAGGACGAAATTAAGGACTTAAGGAGGGAACTGAAGGTATGTCATGTTGTGCATTTTTTATTGTTACGAATATGTTCCTCCATATTCATTATTGTTATAATTGTTACAGGAATTAAAAAACAAAAGTAAAGTCAGCCGACAATCCGAGTCACAGAAAGCAGGCGTCGAGGTAATAATTATGGCCCACCACATAAGTAGTATTACCAAACTAATTATAATTGACCATTTTTTGTTGTTGTAGGAACAAGTCAATGTGTGCAGTGATCCCTTCATGGCGACTCCTAAGTTCGACGCATCCACGCCACGTACTTCGACTCCAACACCAAGTGCCAGACACGTCCTGCCAAACAAGGACGATCCTCGAATCACACCGATGAAGCCTCTGTTTGATAATGATTACGTGCTCACCGCTGAGGACAAAGAGGCAGCCATTTTCATCCGGGGAACACACGGCCCTGTTGAAGTCGTTCAAATCGGAGACATTCCCCTAAGAGCGGAACAACTGAAGCCAATTTACGATAAAAAATACATCTGTGGTGATGTAAGCCCCTTGTACTCCATTGTACATCAACTATTTGAACTGTTGGCACATCATTATATGATTACAAATTTGGCAGGTTATTATGGCGTATGCTCACATCAGCGGAGTTGAGACTGATACTACCTCAGTCATATCCCCCAATGAAACCAGAAAGCTTTTACAAACAAAAGGGGTTATTCCAAAGGGCCATGGAAGCTCGTGGGTTCAGCGTATTGCAAATAAATTTGTAGGACGCCGGAAGGTAACCGTTTTCCTCACTTTCATATATCGTAATAGATAGTGTAGATGAAATATTTCAGGGGTCCCCCGAACCATAATTGTTACCTTATATACATTATTCCGTGGAATGAGTCCTCTTTGACTTTACGGCAGGTCCACATCCCGTTGAATGTGAATGATAACCACTGGATGGCAATGGTGTTCAATTTCGACAAAGAAGAGATTCAAATCCTAAACTCCTTGAAAAATCAATTTGACGAGTCCAAGGAAACTGCTCTTGTAAGCTTTATCTTGCTGCCTCTTTACTGTCGCATGGCACATGAACTCCCAAATCACCGTAACCCTTCGTAATACTCGTATTATGCTAGGTGGAGGCGATTCAGACCTGCATGGACGAAGCGGTGAAGGATGGCTTGGTAACACCAGCTAAGCCCATCAAATTTACCGACTGGGAAGTAGTACGCTATGACGACATACCGCAACAGAATGACGGGTACGTACGACCTCCTAAATTATTCCTTGCCGACACGTCCAAGTTTACTAAAACCTAAACTAAACACTGCAGGCATTCATGTGCGTTTTTCACACTGAAGTACATGTTGACATGGAACGGTGAAGTATTTACCGACAAAGTGGAGCAGGTGAGCCAAACACTATATTTTCTTGTAGAATATCTTATGACTGAACGCTGTGCTGACATATGTGTCGCTTATCAAATGTAGTCACAGATAGATATATTTAGCTGGAAAATAGTTTCAAGCTTGCTGCGTTCAGATTGCAACAGTCTTCGCATGGAAACATACAAGTACCCCATAACGGTTAGCGAAAAAGCACGAATATTTTATTTTATTCATATGTGTCATGACGCTACCGAATGCACTCATGTCTGCTTTACAGGCGGAGACGTATGAAGCCCACGTTGCATCGCAACCTATGGGTTCAGAAGACGATGTCCAAGAAATTATCGGTACTGTTGAGTGCAAGATGTCAGACACGTCGAGCTCCCCAAAGGATCCCGACACCCCGAGCTCCCCAAAAAAGCGGAGAGGACGTGGACGCCCGAGGAAGCTTGTCGATGAAGTGCAAGCTAAAAAAACAAAAACTATGGAAGAGCTCAGAGTGAAATTTGATAGCAAGACCATTGCTAAACAAGTGGCTTCTTCGATGTCAAGACGATCACGCAAGCCATCACAAGCTATATCGAGCCCATTCAAGTTAACCAAATGGTAGTTTAGGTACGTACTGGGTAGCACTGTAGTTAGCACTACTTATGATACATTTGTCATTTACGATTTGGTGATTGAACTTTATCAAACGTGCATCGACGAGCGGTGAAAGATGGCTTGCTAACACCAGCTAAGACCGTAAAAAGTAGGGTATGATAACATACCACAATATAGCAATCTCTGCTGTCGCAGTACATACTTTTGGCAATCACGAACATTATGTAATTTTGGCAATTAGGGATGCATGCTCAGTTCTTTTGGTTGAACTGCCAATAGGTCATTCTGCCAATCATTTGCATGATGTACTTTTGGCAATATCTTATAGTACAACCTAAGTGCATGTCAAAAAGTGGCAATAGGTACTTTTGGCAATCATGTGCATGCTACATTTCTGGCAATTACTAATGCATGCTCATTTGTTTTGCTTCAAATGGCAGTATGTACTCCTGGCAAACATTTGTGTGCTCTACTTTTGGCAGCTATTAATACAAGCTCATTTATAATGGTTTAACTGTCCATAGAAATAACTTGAATGTCATTATTTCTAAACATACCAAATTCAGTGCAAGATATAGCATTAGCATCTTCAGTTAGAGTCATAACATATATGTACCATATATCACCATAGTGGAGGTATTAGGCAAGGTTGACCGCAATGCACTTAGGGTAGGTGCTAACAAGATAAACAATAGTTTAATGAAGCAACGACGCTTATTAGAACAGGGTAGACGCTTAATTAGGCGCCTATCATGTACAAATTGGCACTGCTGCTTCAGAAAACCATGTTTATTATTGTTAGCATGTACCTAAGCACGTAGCATTGGAAGTTGGCCATTACCAGAAATGAGCAATGTACTACCAAACACTTAAACATAGCATGTTAAACAGTCAGAACCCAAAAGATAAACCGGCGCATAAGTTCAAGCAGTACGGTGGGGCAGAAGTATCACACGACAACCATAACATAAAAACAGTCTTAACTAGGGTGGGCCAGCAGTAACAACCAAGCAGCGCATCAGATCCTCGGCATCTTGGCCGGACGAGGAGGCCTCGGGAGGTAGAATGGCAGATGCCCCTTCGCGTACTTCCTGAGGAAGGCACCAAAAGCGGCATGTTTAGCCCGGACGTGGGGCTTGCGGTTCCTCCCATTACCACGGCCGATATAGGTGCCATGCATGATCAGGCTGTTGTAGTCGCTCTTGATAATCGCGCAGCAGAAGGGGCAGGCTATGTTGCCGTAGAGCCTGTTGTATCCGCTGCGGTATGGGATTTCCCCATTCCGCAGCCTCCTGAGGACGTAGCGGCTCTTGCTGTCCCTGCTCTCCTTACTATCATCCACGTCTTCGTCATCTTCCTGTGTGTTAGTTGATCGACAGCTATGTCAGATTAGGAATACAGAAATGTAGCATTTCATAAGAGTATCAAGTACATTCCTAAAGTAGGAATACAAAAATATGATCAATCAGATGATTCACACAACATGTACCTCATGTATTGCAATATATGTTTATGTATTATTTGTTATCTTTCTTGTTCTTTTTTCTTTGCTTTGCATGCGTAGCTGTTCTCCCCTCTAAAGTACTCCTATTTGTACAATCTAAGTTGACAATTAACTAAAGTGTTCAGGTTTTACGGTATGAACAAATCACTTTACTGCATTCAAGCACATATTTTAGTTCATACTGAAAATAGATAATTCCAAAAACAGGATCATTTCTTGCCATTTCTTGCAACAATATGTTGTATGATCTGGTTTTATCATAAAGAGATACCAGACAATATCTAATTTAATGATATTCAAACTAGATGAGTACATACTACAAAGTAAAACTACCGCATCAACAAACAAAAGATTGCCCTCACTTGATATTTTGAAGACAACAAAACATATGAATGAGGTCATGAATTATGTATAAAAAAGAGAAATTTTGGATTGAGGTACATCGGTTGCGAACATAAGAAATTATGGCTTTAATTACTCATCCTTGTTGCTAATAATTACATAGGGTGCGTACATAAGAAACTCTGCAATGAATTACTGACTGCAATCAGAAAATGTCTTCACAATATAGCTGTATGGCTTCATGATTTTCATCAAATAAACCAGTTTTTCTGACAACTAAATAAATGTACTGTTTACTAGGTCTCAACAGATTTGGTAATCAGATTGAAAATAAGATGCATAGTCCACTTCATTATATGGAAATCATGAAGCAGATAGAAAAAGTTTGCACTGTTAAGGTAAGAAAGATTCTATAAGAAAGGAGAAAATGTGGTATCAGCTTTGTGCATATGGAGCATTATGATTACGCTTAGTAATGGAAAATTCTATATAGTAAGAATGCAATAGAAAATCTTGTTGCTAGAAATGTACTGTTGCATGGACTTGGCATGCATGATTACTGATGTGGCATAGTTTCATGGATTGATTTGTGCAAGAGAAGAACTAATCCATGTTTGTTGTTAATGGCAGGCAGTGGCCGTAAATTGTTACTGCATGCATCAGTACTGACCAGATGCATGACTCGATGATGTGGCCCAGTTTCATGCATACCAAAACCAGATAATGGGTTGCCACTATTGAAGAACGGAGCATAGTTTCATGAATAGCAAAACCAGATAATGGGTTGCACAATTGAGGAACAGAGCATAGTTGTAACAGGGGTTGTACTGATTTAAACAGGGGTTGTACTAACAGGAGAAACATAGTGCTATGAGGTTGTTTGTGCATAGGTAGCATTGTGCTTGAGCTTACAAATGGAATATTCTATATAGTACGCATGCTTGGAATTTTTCTTTTGTAGTAAATAAGATATCGAATGGCCAAAAATGCTGGGATTTCCCATCTGTCCACCGTTGGATTGGCTTCATCCAACAGCAAATATTCAAAGTTGTTTCCAGAGTACATGTTTAAAAAGTTACCATTTATAGAAGCTCAAGCAATGTTGATAAATATTTACTGTTGCATGTCAACTTTTCATGTTCTAGATATTAATCATTGATCCTCTTATTGACTGTCATTAAATAAACAAATTTGTAGGAAATTTTCCATCCACTCAGACCTGTCTGAAAGAATCCTACGTTTTTAGTATGCACAATCAAACACTCATACAATCCTGTAGGATTCAAGATGACATGCCACTCTAATCCCACGTTTTCCCTATTCCTGCGTTTTGGAAATCGTACGAATCAAAGAGGTGATACCTAACAAATACACCGTTTTCTATAGCAGAACTGATTATGACTACTGTTGCACGCACAGGGGGATTTTAGGCCTACATGACTACTGTTCCATGCCAGGTTTCAGATTGAAGGGGTTTCCTTCCAAATGTACGAAACAACTAGTACTAATCCTAACCCTAAGGGAGAGATCAAGAAACATAACCTATCTGGACGAAATCTAATCCGTGCTGCATGCAATTCAGGAGAAAACCCCAAGGGAGAAAACCCCAAAAACAGAGTAGGAGAATAGAACAGAACAGAGTAGTACCTCTGAGAGCTCGTCGTCGAACTCGACGGCCTCGTCCTGCACTTCCTGAGCGTCGAGGTGGGCCTCCTCGTAGCTCTTGTCGATGAGCTCGTACTGCTCGCGCTTCCGCTTGAGCCTCTGCTCCTCCAGATCCACCGCCACCTCCTCCTCCACCTGCTCCCCGACCGCAGGCTCGACCGCTGCGACGGCGGCCGGAGCAGTCGCAGCAGATGGTGCACCGCCTCCCGTCGCCGCGACGGCGCCCTCGGCCACGCCAACCGCGGCGGCAATGACCACAGCAGGCTTCTCCACTGCTTCTACCGCTGCGTCCTTCTCCACCGCCGCGTCTTCACGGCCGGCCTTCATCTTCCGACGACGAAGGGCAAGGGAGGTGGTTGCTGGCTCGTAGGAGGTTGGTTCGAGGTGAGAGGAGAGGGTTTTTGCTGATTTGGGGAAGAAAAGCAGCAGGGTGGGGGTGGGGAGACGGGGTGGGGGAGGCGGCCTTTATTTGGCGTGTGGGGGTGGACGTTTGGAGTTACCGAGGCTAGACGCGTGGCGTCGTGCGCTCGTGCACGCCCCAACCGCTTTCATTTAATTTTTGTCATGAATTTGTATATTTTTATTTTTTGACCTGTGGTTTAGCGAGGAAATTGCACAAATTACCTACTTTTGGTGTTACTTTTGCATAGAACACCTACTTTACAGGTTTGTTGCACAAAAGAACACATATTGGGGTAATTTGTTGCAGCTAGGTCTAATCCGCCATTTTGGGTGGGTTGACATGATTTGTGACAAGTGAGTCCAGTTTGTAAGTGCACCGCGGGAAAAAACACATTCCACATCAGCACCCAGCTAGAACTGTGCAAAATTTACAAATAGGTACTCCAGAAATAATTCTCATTGTTTCTGGGCCCACAGAAATGAACTATTGACAGTTTTTTTGTTCCCACATAACATCTTGGCACACAAGAGCATGCACCAAACTTGTTCTCCTTCGACACACAGAGCTATAACGACGGACATGTACCAGTAATATTCACACTGCACGTGTCGATACCATCTTGACCAACATGCAACAACATTGGTCTCATTAGATTGATACATGCCATAAGGGGTCCAAATCATTCACCAATTCTTCTAGTCACATTCCACTCCAAGATGCGACAATGGATCGACATGTATCAATCTTGATATCTTTGCACAAATAATTGGTATAAGGGCCAGATGCACCAATAGATGTCACAATGCACTGACACATGTCACTTGGGCCAACACGCACCATGCCCACAAACAAGGAACAAATAAGCCTATAGGATCCACATGCACCGATAAACTACGTCTCGACATGCAACAACTTTTCGTAGTCACATTGCACGCACAGTGCATACCAAGACACGCCAACGGCCCGTCATGTAGCAATCTTCATGTGTTTTCACTAATCATGGTCTCTTTGGACTCACGGATGCCATAAGGGCCAAATGCACCAATATTGACACGTTGCACTCAAACGTGCCACTTGGGCCAACATGGATAATGGTTTTTTTACTAGCAAGGATCACATAAGCCATTATATAGTGTTGGTACCCTAGCTAATAACAACATATATCAACATTGGTCCTAGTTGCAGCTTCACAGGACCACTTATGCCACACATGGAGCACAGCCTCGGTGCATGGTTTTTTTCGTGTGTCTGTGTCTGGATAAATGTCTTAAGGAGAGGCAAATTGGTTCAGCCGAACACACTGCATCAGCCGAACTGGTTAGACCCTTTACCACACACCCGCATGGCCCTGGTTCGAATCCCCGTGAGGCAGTTGGAAATGCCAATTTTTTCTATGGGTACCGACACGTGGGGTCCCCTTGTCATCCACACAAACGCGCCACCACATGTACCACATTTGGCTAGGTGCACCTAGTACTCCACATCATTTTCAACTTCTTCGTCCCCTTCTCGACAAGCGCCGCCGCCAGCTCCCGACGCCGCCTCTCTTCGCCGCCGGATCTGTGCGGCCGCCGCCAACTCCGGCAAGTAGGTGAGATCTCCCCTCATCCCCCTCGCGAATCTTCTTCCCTTCCCAAACCGCATGCGTCTCCCTCCGGGCGCGGATCTGATCCAGAAATTTTATTTGATACATGCGGTAGATGATTTGTTGATGGATATGATGGTTCTTTGATAGATTGATGGATGTCGTAGTGTAGGATCTGAGCCGTACCAGGGAAAAGAGAGGCCCTGTGCAAATCAAAATGAGGCCCTATGTGTGAAAAAATAAATCAAAATAATTCATCCGTTCTTCACTATAGTATGTAGTACTGACATTGGATTGGATCTGATTGGGATTTATTAGGTAGATGATACTGGCATTGCCATTGTCATTGGCATTGCTTTTTTAGGTAGATGATAGTAAACAGATTTAATAGGCATTGCATTTTAGGTTGTCACTATGATTTATTATATGTATGATCTTTGTATTGTACTATGGTAGCATACAATTCAACTTAGAGTTCAACATGTTCTGTGTAGAATGGAGGAAGCACCGTGTCGACGGTGCAAGTCACGGTGCCGGACCAGCCTTTGTACTGCCACGCTGTTCGGCATCTACTTCCAGCCTACTTTTGTTTTTGCAGCGGTAACAATTTATATGAACCTTCTGACAGTTCATTAATTTTGTTTTTTATTGCTATTTCCACTAATGCATTGTGTTTGTTATTTGTTTTTATCTTGCACAGATCGTCCCATGCAATGTGAGATTGGCATTCAATGAGCTCGTCGGAGACACCGTGACCTTCGACGCTCTCGGGGGGCCGTACACTATGCAGGTCGATAAGGGGCGAACGATAACCCAGATTGGAGGAGATGAATGGGATCGTTTCATCGCCCGCTTGCGTCTTAGTGGGGGTGAATTGATCAGCTTCTCCTTCAGAGGAGAAAGGCCCAGGATTTCTGTTATCTATCTGAATTTGATTTTCGATAGTGAGGATGAAGTTCATGAGGAGGACGATGGTGAGGATTCAGATGATGATGAGAACCCACTTGATGAAGCACTCTATGCCCAAAGACTGAGGCTGAGCGGCGATGAAACGTGCAACCTCTGGGACATGCTTCCGCTACGTGAAGACTACGTCGGGATGCCATTCGTGACCCGCCTCACAAGGACGAATGTTAAACAGCATCTCATGGTATGTTACTTACTGTGGTAATTACATGATATGCATGCTTAATAAGTGTACTAGTTGATATGATATGCATGTTGTAGTACTGTGATGATATGCCATGTGTAGGATTCATTTAGTGCAGAATTTTTTATGGTATGCATGGGTTGTAGTAATGCGATATATCCTTATGTAGTGTAGTAATATGCGATGATATGGTTAGTGTACGTAGTAAATAATGATATGCTTAATTACTGTAGTAATTTGATGATTAGCGTCTAGTGTAGTGATGTGATGATATATATGCTCAGTGTTGAATCCAATGATATATGTGTCTTCAAGTGTATGATTTGCTGATAATTGCACGTGACATGCTCATATATCATATCAACTATTTTCAGAAATTACCTAAGAGGTTATCTGTTAGCTGTGGCATCGAGCCGCATGAAGAAGGCATGACTGCTGGACTACGCCTTACCAGAACGGGCTCCATCACCACCTGTGCCTACGCAGTGGACACGGACGGTCGCACTGTCTTCAACCGGGCGGGGTGGAAGAAGTTCCTTCATGGCAAGAATCTTTGGGTAGGTCAGGGCATCCTACTCACTGTTGCGAACACCCGTCGCCGTGACTTGAGGATGATGATCACCATCAACCTCATTTAGAACTGGCTGGGCCATGTTTCGATGTGAAATGAACTTGGTATGTTAGCTCTTGTTTCCGAGTACTTGCCGTGTATTACCGTACCTATCTATATATATCTAGGTTCAGTAAATGGGCCATGTATCGCTGTGAAATGAACTTGTTATGTTTGGGGCTTGTTTTGTTGTTGCCCCAGCGGTTATTTGAGACTTCCTTGAACTTGAATCTGTCTTGACTTGTTGTTGGATGCTTGGTGCTGTTGCTTTATAGTATAAAGCTGGGGGGGGTTGGGGGACCCTTTTTCGTAGGTTCGGTTAATGGAGTTTAGTTCTAATTGTAGTAATTGTTTACTTTTCCATACAATTCTGAACCAAAACTACACATGGCACAACCTTCTGTGATTAGTTCCATTGATAACTAGTACTCCCTCTGTAAACTAATATAAGAGGGTTTAGATTACTAAAATAGTGATCTAAACGCTCTTATATTAGTTTACGTAGGGAGTATTGAAGAGCAGCCACAAAGTTCCATTCACAATTTACTTGAATATTTGTTTTGATGGATAAACAAAATAGGAAGCTAGCAAACTTATTTAACGAGATAAGCAAACTATGTACTTGATGACATAAGCAAACTTGTTCAACCCTGACAAACAGGACATAAACAAACTGGTTCAACTCTGACACACATGACATAAACAAGCTGGTTTAACCCAAGAAAAGCAAACTACAAATTTCAAACAACAAGATAAACGACAAGCACAAGCGCAAGCAACACGAAGGCAGACTTTGATGTCTCCTCATCCCGCATAGTGGCAGTGGTAGTAGGGGTCCGCTTCCTGCTCTTTTGAAATTTCCAGACCTCTTTTGATGTTGTCGATTATCTTCCACGACTTGTAGGTGGCGTACGCATCTATTGCTGCGTACTCGATGAGGTAATTTGGCAGTGGGCTGTCCCCCCACAGTTTATGGTCTGCCTCCCTATCGATCTTCTTCTTCATCTTTCTGTAGAATGGGTGGATGACGCTGGCTGCAACATCAGCCAAGGAGTCGTACGGTTTTCCGTTGTATGGAACTCTCCAGTTGCGCTGAATGTCGATGTGCTTGTTGGGGTTTATCTCCAAACCAGACAACTTCAGCTTGTCCCTGTCATTTTTAATGCTGAAACCGGCAAAGGTGAACAACTTCTCCTCCTGTAGGAGCTCTTTGAGGCGCTTTGGCCTGCTAGGGGAGAGACAAGTGATGAATACATGGAGTACTAGTGTTTATTTTTCAAGATTTAATCTTCTGTTTTTACGGTTTACAAGTGAATAATACATGGAGTAGATGCTTATACAGTATAAGTCATGGATGAATGTAGTTCAGAAACTAGTACACAAAGTTCTGAAATTAAAATCAAGTACACCATGTTATTTTTCTTTTCGGAATATATAGTTGAGTCAATGATCTATTTGCTTTCTTAGTGCCAGTTTAGTTTTATTATTTTGAATAAAATAACATATACCTCTGCTTCACCAAGTTCTTAAGTTTTTTTGGTGGTGAAAATAACACCAGACCAAGTTCAGAAACTACTTCACTACATGAAGTTCAGAAACTACACTAATGAATCAAGATGAGAAACTACACTGGTACATCAACCTCACAAATTAATCTTGTGCAACAGTTTCAGATACTAATCAAGTGCATCAGGGTCAAAATATATTCTAGTGCATCTACTTT
Organism: Triticum aestivum; assembly: GCF_018294505.1. Taxonomy (NCBI): domain Eukaryota; kingdom Viridiplantae; phylum Streptophyta; class Magnoliopsida; order Poales; family Poaceae; genus Triticum; species Triticum aestivum. The sequence goes on along the minus strand of NC_057799.1, from coordinate 39,658,800 downwards.
GAGGAACTGCACTAGTGCATCCATTTTCACAAACTACACTAGTACATCTAGTATGAAACTAGTCTAATGAAATTTCGAGGGAGCAGTATTGATGAATGGAAGAGGGTGAATGAGTAGGATACTTCACCATTTTGTGGCCGCAGCGATGTGGTACACGAGGCAGAGACCCTCCACGCTGATCTGCAGAACTGCTGCCATCTGCGGAGGTTCATCATCTTTGGTAAACTCCACATCAACGCCCATGATGTGGGGGTACGAGCCGCAGGCGCTCCTCCTGATCCTAGAGATCATCTCGTCGGCCTTGTCTGGTTCGCTGGTGCAGACGACCTCCAGCGTCTCCTTGCCGTGGAGCTCAACCCCTGTGAGGGTTACGGTGTACTCGCGCTTCTGACCGGGAACGTGAACGACGTCGAGGTTGCCGCTCTGGTGGGACGTCTGGCCACAATGACGCTTGGCAGACGCTTCCTCCGCCATTGCCCTCCTCCTGTGACTGCGGGCTTCGAAGAGAGATGTTTGTGGGTTGTTTGCAGAAGAGATGGAAGCGGCAATGGAGGTTCTCGGAATGAGGCAGTGATGTAGTCGATTTGGGGCTTTTTCACGCCTGGGATGGGGACGTGGGGGAGGCGGTTCGTCTAGGACGTGGGGGTAGTTGTGGTGGGGCGCAGTTGCAGTCCGTCGTGGCAATCGCGCTCTGTGCACTGCTGGGTGCGCGTGCGTCTGAGTTTAGTCCCACCATGGGCCTGCATCCTAGCCCATATCACTGGGTTTGTAGTCGTATGCGGGCTGTGGTGTGTGAAATATCATGTTAGGTAGGTGGGCTTTTTTTCTATGAAATCATTTTTTGCCTATGAGACATTTTGACTTATACTAAAATAACACTTCCTTTTTTTAGGTACACGTGTCTTATGTGACAAGTTTAAGTTTGATAACAATGAAAAACATGTAAAACCTTGCCACATTGCCTTTCTTGGACATGTGTAAAAAGTTTAAGTTTGAAAACAATTGAAAAACATGTAAAACCTTGCATCATTGAATTTTAATTATAAAATAAATATGTAATATTGCAGTGAAATTGTAGAACATCTCCAAATCAACCATCTTCAACAAATTTTGGAAGTTTCGTCACATGCGTGATTTTTTCGTTCATTAGTACAATGTCGACCATTTTCAACATGTATTGCAAGTTTTGTCACGCATGGCGTTTTTCGGGCATATGCGACACGAAGAAACCATTGTTAATACTAAAAAAGCAAGGACAATATTTTCTAGATCTTTTGGGATATCATTGTGATATTATTGAAATCTCACATAACTCAACGCGGCCCACCCCTCCCTAAATACCGCGATTACAGCGCCTCATTCTAACCACCCGGTCGTGCCATCCGCAGCTCCCACGACCGCTGCAAGATCAGATCGGAGACCCGGGCTCACACGGATTACAGGAGTTGCCGGCCACCGCCCACCGCCATGAGGGGTCGGACTTCAGTGTTCTTCTCGCCGCCCCGTCCTCGCGTGAACCCGCCGTATATCCTTGCCGCCAGTCTACCGCGCTATACGGGCACTTCTAGTTTGCCACGCACTATCCGCGGCCATCAACTCGGCGCCGACGTCTCCGAGAGAAGGCATTTCCTGATCGTAGCTTTTTTTAATCGTTGTCGGCCGCTCTTTTAGTAGTTGAACCCTCATAGGGTTTGCACAACTTCACGTGGTTAAGCAATTGGATACCCTTGTTAAACTGCGCTTATTTTATGCATGACCCAATAGGTTGTGTGCTTAAACTCATAAGTGGATCATATGTTAAATGATCCACTTAAATTTGACAGCAAGACCATAGCCAAACAAATGTTGAGCCCATTCAAACTTAAATAGGTAGCATCAATTGATACATGATCTTGCTCATGCTCTACTTTTAGCATCATTTCATAACTGTTCAGTTCTTATCATAAAGTGGATATATGTACTTTTGGCAATCATGAACATCCTCTACTTACTGCTATAACTAATGCATCCTCAGTACAAAAATTGAACAGGCAATACGGTTATATTGGCAATCATTTGCATGCTTTACTTTTGGCAAGAACTAATGCATAGTTGAGTTATAACTGGTCATACATATGGCTGGAACATCTTGAGTTACCATCATGGTCACGCAGAGACCCTAAACCATCACAAGATATGTTGAGCCCATTCAAACACAAATAGGAAGCAGCAATTGATACATGTTCATGCTCATGGTCTACTTTTAGCATAATTTGATACATGTTCAGTTCTTACCAGAAAGTGGAAACAGGCACTTCTGGGAAACATGAGCATCCTCTACTTATTGCAATAACTAATGCATCCTCAGTACAAAGCTTCATATGGCAATAGGTAGAATTGGCAATCATTTGCATGCTTTACTTTTGGCAAAAACTAATGCATAGTTCAGTTGTAACTGGTCATAGATATGGCTGGAACATCCTGAGTTATAAACTGAACATAATCATGCCAAGGTATAACTACCATAGTCATTGTAGTAGAGTTCCTAGCATGCATCACCGTACGATTCTAGCACGGAAGAATAACACATCAAACATAACATAGACCACCGTACGATACTTGAGTTGCTATGGCCTTGTACAATGCAAGGTGATTAGGCGAGGTGTTTAGAGAGATAAACCAGGCTTTTCTTAAGCACCGGTGCTTATTTGTACAAGGTAGACGCTTAACTAGGCGTCTGTCCTGTAGGAATAGGCAATGGTGCTTCAGAAAAACCCGGTTTATTTTTCTAAGCATCACCCTTAGCATCTACCATTGTACAATACCTAACATGCATCAGCAAAATAGTACTAATAACAACTTAGACCACACTTAAGCATATTAGCAGCAAACACTTAGTTAGACGGCAGACCGCACACCATAAGTTCACACCCACCATAGACCATAGGACATAAGTTCTTACACACCATAGACCATAAGTTTTAGACTCGACCAGCAAATACCGATAACATAAAAGGACACGGCGGTCCTGGGGCAGCAGCAGCAGTGTAGCAGCACATCACTTGTCTCCCTTGTTCAACGGCGGCGCGGCGGGATGTAGTAGGGCTCATTGACTTTGACAATCTTGAGGAAGCGCCCGTAGGCCGCATGTTTTGCCAGAGTACTGGCCTTTTGATTCCTACTGTAGGAGTTGCCAGTGCAGACGGCATGCTGCATCAAGCCATCTATGCCGCCCTTGATCGCCTTGCCACAGAAGGGCAGCCAAGCTTTCCATAGAAATGGTACTTGATTTTTCCAGCAATCAGGTGCCTCATGATGTACCGGCTCTTGCTGTGCCTGTTGTCCATGTCATACCCCACATCATCGTCATCCTCCTGTGAATTAGTACACAAAGAAGAATCAGTTAATCTATTCTACTACATTGCTCTTAATTAGAATGTATGAAAAGTACAGACGTGTAACATGACAACTATCTATTTGCTTGAAATAAGGCGTATATGCACATACATAATTGACCCAAATAATTTGACATGCAATAATATGGACGGTGGAATAGTTGCATTGATAGATTAGCGCACAAGAATTACATAATTAACACATGAAAGAATTCATAATGTGGCTTGGTTTAATGATACTTGTTACAGGTGTAATTCTGATTGGAATCAGAAAAAAAGGCTTCGGGGGTTTCTTCTATCTACTGGAATCAAGAAAGCATAATTCTTTCTGAGAGCAGCAATACTAATTCTCCAACATTGTTAGTATGGACGAAAATGCCAAGAGCACACTGACAAGTCAACGCATAATGCAGAACTATGCTACAGCCCATACAACTCGATTTCATCTATCTGAGAGAGAGAGAGAGAGATTGTTTTGTCATTTTGTATGACTAATTTGACATTAAACTAATGTCAGTGTGCTCGTCAAGTGATGCGTCGATACTAGATTTACGACATAATCAAAATGTCAAAATAGACCAAGCTTTATCACAGTGGAATGCAATGCCTTGCTACGACGCCTCTCATCAATTGGTATATGCAATTAGTTACGGTTAAATCCAAATGTCTAGTCGTCGGTAGTTACAAAGGAGCTATGGGCTACTATCTTTATCCCTTATCTTGTGACTCTGATGATACCGGTGAGGAAAATACTTTGGAGCAACTTAACCTGGAACAGGAAATGTTGTCATGCAAAACAAAGTGTTTTTTTGTCTATTTATTGGAATCAGAAATTGAATTCTAGTTTTACAAATATATGCTAAAAAGATTCATTCCAGTGGTCTAAAAAAAGATTCAGAAATTGAATTCTAGTTTTACAAATACAAGTTGAGTATTTAGGGCATGTTGTCTAAAAAAGATTCATTCCAGTGGTCAGATGCTCAAATTGAGGCCTTTACAACATTGAAGAATTGTCTGGTCACTGCTCTTGTTATGGCTTTGCCTTATTTGACCCTACCATTTACTTTTTAAACAGATGCATCAGGTCAAGGTATTGGTTCTGTCCTCATGCAACAAGGCAGACCAATTGCCAAAACAGGAAATGGTGTCAAAGAAATAATCAAGTGGTCAGAACAGGATTCTTACCAATTAAAACTGAATGTAGATGCATCATATGATAGTTAAGAAGGACATGAGTCGATGGGTGGTGTTTTAAGAGATCAGTATGGCAACTCTGTGTCAATTCAGTAAATTGCCATTATATTGCAAATGCATCATCTGCCTGCTTGATGGAGTTTTAGCTATACTAGTGGTTTTTTTCTTCTGTCTATTCGAACAGAAAATGAATCAGATTCTAAAATCACCATCCAACAAGAAAATCTATGCTAGATCCCTACAATCCTACATGTACGCAAACATTATGGAGGGGCCAGTACATGAGTAGAAATACCTCATCAATACTTTAAGAAAATGATTCAGATTCAAAAACCACCATTCATTATGCAAGAAAATCTATGCTAGATCCTTTCAACTAGCACGCCCATATGAATTTGATTCTCATGTACTTAACAAGAAAAACCCCAATGCCATGAAAAAACAGAGTACATGAAGGAAAAATAAATCTCAAAAAACCAGAGTAGTACCTCCGACAGCTCGTCGATGACATCCTCGTCGAAGTCGCCGCCCTTCCTGGGATCCACAGCCATCTCGAACTCTATCTCGTCCACAGTGCCCCCCCTAGAACTCCTCCTCGATTCTCTCATGGAGCCTCGCCGTCTCCTCGTCCAGATCTTCCCCCACCTTCTCGTGCACACGCTCTCCGACTGGTAGCTCGATGGCTGGGATGGCAGCGGGAGGAGGCACAACACTTGCTGCACCGCCAGCGGTCGCCGCTACGGCGGACTCAGCTGCTGCAACCGCGGCGGCACCCACGGCAGCAGACTGCTCTCCACCGATGGTTGCCTCCGGCTCGTCGGCCGCATCTTCACGGCCGCGCTTCATCGGCGGTCGACGAGACGAGGAGGAGGAGTGGTTTGCTGAGGAAGCCAGGAGGGTTTGGGAGAGGACGAGGTGGTATGGCTGGAGTGGGAGAGGACGAGGATTTTCTACCCGAATTGGGGAAGAAAATGAATGCGGCCGCCTCTTGGAGTTACCGAGGGGTCGAGGGGGGGGGGTGATTTGTCTCACCTACCAGGGGCTTCCACAGTGTGGACGCGTAGGGTTTGCCCCGTGCCGTGCACCTCGCGTGCGCTATGCCCCGCGCCGCACTTCAAACTGCTGACACGTGGACACCAGCAGTGGTTCACATAATAGGTATGGTAAATGAATTTCTTAAATATGAGGGCACGTAATTTGTATGAAAAATGCATCATCAGCCCAGCAGTAACACCCTCCCCATCACAAACTAATGCCCTAGGTTCGAAACTCCGTCGGGCACTTTGGTTGGGCCTCTTTTTTGCGTATGGGGTTTTTACATGTGGATTCCGTCGCTGTCCTGTCTCTAGAAAGGGCTACGGGATATTCTGCGGCCACGAACTCTCCTGCACCTCAATGGTCCCTCCAGAATGCGGTGATTTTTTCGACCACCTCCAAATCACCTCAATTTTGGCACACATGATCTCTTGCACAAACAAAGCTAGGTTTCCAAAGTTTTATATTTTTTTGATTTTTTTTTTGAATTTATACTGCCCTCTAGACTGACTGATCAAAACATTGGTCTATACCTCAAGGGGGCATTGTAAAATATATTTTTTCCAAATTTTCTTTCATGGACATGTTTGGCACATGTGGGTCACCGTGTCATAGAGAAATTGGGTGATTTGGAGGTGGTGGAAAAAATCACCCTTGTTCAAAAAATGGCTTACCAAACGGTCCCTCCGGAATGCGGTGATTTTTTCGACCACCTCAAAATCACCTCAATTTTGCCACACATGATCTCTTGCACAAACAAAACTAGGTTTCCAAGGTTTTATATTTTTTTGATTTTTTTTGAATTTATACTACCCTCTAGACTGACTGATCAAAACATCGGTCTATACCTCAAGGGGGCATTGTAAAATATATTTTTCCAAATTTTCTTTCATGGACATGTTTGGCACATGTGGGTCACCGTGTCATAGAGAAATTGGGTGATTTGGAGGTGGTGGAAAAAAGCACATTTGTTCAAAAAATGGCTTAAGTTAGATCAAATGGTCCCTCCGGAATGCGGTGATTTTTTCGACCACCTCCAAATCACCCAAAATTTGGCACACATGATCTCTTGCACAAACAAAGCTAGGTTTCCAAGGTTTTATATTTTTTTGAATTTATACTGCTTAAAATACTTGCCGGACATGATGTAAATGGACCCAAAAAAATTCCACTTCTTTGTATGAACATGAGAAGGAAGCATGACTAGTTTGGTAAGGTTGTCGGCATTTGTATGGATTTTCTAATACGATTAAATGCTTAGAATACTTCTCGGAGGTGACGCGAGAAGCGCACGTTGTCGATCCTTCACCGGCGGCCGTTCCGGTAGGAGGTAAGGGTCCGTGTGGAAGGACGGGTTTTTCTCGACTTGCTTCAAATGGACCTGTATTCTTTCTTCACCCTTGTACCAACATGAGAAGCATCCATGACTAGTTCCATTGATTTTCGACGTTTTTATTAATTTTCTAGGGTTATCACGACGATAAAACCCTAAAATATTTCCCACTAGCGCCACCCTTCCCTCCGATCACTCTGACCAGCATGTACTTAACTTAGCATCAAGGCCATGAAAACAGGAATCAGAACCGTATTAGATTTTGATGCCACACATACAAAACAGATAACACACAGACTGCAGGTACTACGATTATCAGATTGAACTTGTAATGCATAACAACTTCTGGTATTCACATACATCACATGAAATAGTGAGACAACTAGAAATGCAAAAAAGCTTGTGATGTTGAGGTTGAGCAAGGGACTTTTATTGTGAGGCGCAGCATCTTCAGCAACCTATCCATGATTCCACCTGTAGCATATAAGTAACTGAAAGTTTCAGATTGAATACAGTTGGTATTGGAAAAATGACAGTACGGTAATTTGAAGATGCCAAGGAAATCTGTCACAACAACTGTAGGAGGATACGAATTTGAATACAAAGTTCATAGAAGTCAATGTTGAATTAATAAGACCTTTGCAAGATGCAAAATCACTGTTGTGATGAGAGTAAACAACATGTAGGCCATAGCACATGCAAGAAGCACTTACAGGAAGTGAAGCAAAAGGTTGTACAACACGACAACATGAGTAAGCCAACATCCCTACAAAAATTATTTCACTGCTTATGTCTATTTTTTTGCTGAATCATTAGGAAGCCCTAAATATTTGGATGCAAGATCACCGACATGGCACTACTAAAATATTTCAGTGTCTACATCTCTATACTGAAAGTGCATTACTGAAATATTTCAGTGGTTACGTGTGTGTGTACTGAAACAGCACCACTGAAATATTTCAGTTGCTACATGCGTGTACTGAAACAGCACCACTAAATATTTCATTTCGTACGTGCGTGTACTGAAAGTGGACCACTGAAATATTTCAGTGGGTACGTGCGTGTACTGAAAGTGCACCACCGAAATATTTCAGAGGCTACGTGCTTGTACTGATACATCACCACCGAAATATTTCAGTGGCTACGCGCGTGCACTGAAACTGCTACACCGAAATATTTCTGGGGTTGCGTGCGTTTACTGAAACTGCAGTACTGAAATATTCTGTGTCTACCCGTGTGTACTGAAATTGCATTGCACTACTGAAATTTTTCAGTGTGTACCCGTGTGTACTGCAATTGCACTACTCAAATATTTCAGTGTGAACCTGTCAGTACTGAAATATTTCAATGCCTACAACTATCTACTAAACTTGCAGTATTGAAATATTTCAGTGTCAACCCAGAGTCTATCACTCTAAACTGTGTACTGAACTTTTCTGGAGGCACTTCTTGCAGCCAAAATATTGCAAGTTCAATTTACACAGATTGCATCACATAATTTGAACACAACTCTTGAGGTGACAGACAAAATTTCCTATCATGGATACCACTCATTCACATCAAAACATAGCAAGTAAACATAGCAATGCTATATGCCTAGACTCAATACAGCCTCGTCGATCAAACTAAGCTGCCATCCTGAGGCTACGGATTCAAGTAGACAGGTAGCAAGAACATATTACAGAGAATCAAATTAAGCAAGTGGCAAGTAATGATGAATGAAATTCAGCAATCTTACCCTAAACATAGCTACGGCCGCCGTTCAGACGAGGAGAGCGGCTAGGGAAGCGTGGAGAACGGCGGAGAAGCGATGTCGCGACCACTGTCCTCCTCCTCTTGCGCTTCGGAGTCATCTCCGACTCGGTTGGAGGCTCCACAATCTGCAACGGCACCTCGTGCACCGTGGGTTCCTGATCCAGTGGATGCTCTACCCTGGATCTGAACGCCCACCACCTACGCCTGGTCCACGGGCTGGACGAATCGGCCTGCTCCATCACCCAGAGGAGGATCTCGACCTTGTGCATCGGTTGTGCGGGTGGGGGGGGGGAAGCTTTGCCCTCTCCCTCCTCGTCATTTGCTTCAAAGTGGCCATTGCTGTCCAGTTCATCTGCAATATGTTGTGAAACCAAGAACGGATCTCCGTCAACCTGACCATCTTGACCTGGTCGCTGCCGGCGATCTCCATGAAGTCGGCGTTCTCGCCGCCGGCGATCTCCACGAAGTCGGCGTTCTCACCGCCGCCGATGTGCTCGATATGCTGCTCCATCGAGGATCTTGCGTGGATGGAAGAGGGGGGTGGATGTGGAAGATGAGAAGAGCAAAGTTGCGGCCGCGAGAAGGAGGAGAAGGCTAGGAGATGGCCGCGGTTGCAATTGTGATGGAAGAGGGGAAGGAGCACGGCGGCGGCTTTGCATTGGACGAGAGGGGCGGCGGTTTTGCATTGGAGGAGAGGGGTGGTGGTTTTGCATTGGACGAGAGGGCCCCACCTTGTCATATATTTCCTAGGACTAAAATGCCCCTAGACTAATAGTACTTTCGAGTACTTTCATCTGTGTACTTTCGAGTACTACGTATGTATGCGCCGTTAGATCGAGACAAACGAACGGCTCCAAAAAATGCCAACTACTGTAAAAGTTGTACCAAACTATTCCTGTAGGGCAGTTTTGGTTTTCTTAGACATGGTCTGAAACTCTAAATGGATTCTATTGGTGACATGGCTGACAGTAGCATCATCTAGCGTTGAGCGATGACCAAATTAAAATTTCATTTGTACTTTCCCACTAACATGTAGGAAGATTTCAGTTAATATGGTTGGCCACAGATGGAGTGCAGTCTAGAAGTTAGAATGATGGTACGCTATATCCTGCTATCCAGGGTACGCAAGAATAGTGGGATTTGTACTACGAGAAGTATTACATATGCTTTGTATCTTAGCAGCCTTCCGCCCAGTCATTCTTAGCAGGGGATCTTTGGTTATGAGTTCATAATTGAAATTTGCATGTAGTCATGAAGCCTTACTCAGACACATGTTTTTTCAGTGTTTTGTGTTTTACACCCTCCGCTCCTAAATATAAGTCATTTTAGAGATTTCAATATGGACTACATACGAAGCAGAATGAGTGAATCTACATTCTAAAATATGTCTATATACATTCGTATGTAGTCCCTATTGAAAACTCTAAAAGGATTTATATTTTGAAACGGAGGGAGTATATCCAAATGAATCATGTATGTGCGTGGATGCCATTCTTTCCTGAATAAACATATATTGGTGATCATCAGGCACTTTGTGTTCTACAAATGGAGCTTCCTAGAGATAGTTGTATAGTACTATTTGTTATTTTTGAACTATCTGTCGTATCTATAATGAGTGGTCTAAGCTATAAAACTGCTACTCCTGTTCATATGTGCCTATCATTATCCATGATGCTTGTCTTTGTTTCTAAGCCTAATAGATTTTGTGCATGTGCATTGTTCGTAATGCATTTCTGCTACTGTTATCTTATTTATTCCAGCACCAAGATGCTCATGTCAGTACTTCTAAGCCTCATATATTTTATGCATGTACATTGCCCATAAAGGATTTTTGTTGCTGTATCATCTTGGGCTGCTTTTTTCTAGAATATGCACGAGTGTGCATATCATATATTGCAGAAGAAAAGGGTAAAGAAACCCTCCACAAGGTTTACATATTATTTACAAGGTCCATGGACCTCCACATCACATGGTAACACTATAAGGGACTACTCGCCGCCTACCCGCCTAGCAATACTACCAAAGAAGGAGTTGAGATCACTCTTCAGGAGTCCCGCTGACCTCCAAATCCGCCATTCGCGCTCGATGTTCCTGAGCACCAGTTGAAGTGACGGCGTTTCTTCATCGAAGACTATCGCTTTGCGGTGCTTCCACAGTTCCCATAGGACTAGCGTGGTGATGGTCTTTAGATCTTTGGTGGAGATATGATTCGCCGCCCTTGTGGAGCACCAAACCACCAAGTTCTCCTCTGCCGCCGAAGCCAGTGAAGTGTCTCCTAGAGCGTTCCAGATCCATAGCCATATCGTCCGTGCAAAGACGCAGGTGAGCAGAATGTGGTCGATCGTCTCGGCCTGCTGATTGTAGAAAGGGCATGATGCTTGGTGTGGTAGCCCTCGCCTCACCAAACGGTCAGAGGTCCAACAACGATTTCGCATGGCCAGCCAAGCGAAGAAGCGGCACTGAAGGGGTGCCTTCTGTTTCCAAACAAACTCCTTATATGGTGCCACTTCTCGTCCCATGAATTTTGCCGCGTACGCTGATTGGATGGAGTATGCTCCGTTTCTCTCCCGGCCCAGCGCAAGATGTCCTCACTCTCCGCATGCAAATCCACCTGTGCCACCCTTTCCCAGAGCCGCACATACTCCTCCATGTTATCGAGCCCAAGATTGGGTCCAACATCAGTAGCCCAAGAGTTGCCCATTATAGCTTGATGTACCGTGCGTGACTTACTGATGCGAGGGGCCACAATAGCATATATATGTGGCGCAACCTCCTGTACTCTGTTGCCGCGGAGCCATCTATCTTCCCAGAAGAGGATCGTGTCGCCGTTGCCAACAGTCGCCTGTGTCGCTGCTTGGAATATTTCCTTTGCCTGGGGACTGACGGTGATCTCAAACTCCGCCCATGGCCGTTCAGTGTCCGTGTGTTTCAACCATAACCAGCGTGCTTGCATAGCTGAGTTTAGCCAACTCAGATTTGGGATGCCGAGGCCCCCAGCCCATCGAGGGGTGCACACCTGCTCCCAGGCCACTGAGCACTTCCCACCATGCGCCTCCCGCTTCGCGCACCACAAGAAGCCACGACAAATCTTTTCCAAAGCTTGGATTGTCTCCGCGGGTAGGTCAAGTGCCATAAGGGCGTAGATCGGAATAGCACATAGCACCGATTGAACGAGTAGTAGCCTGCCACTCTTGGGTAATGACGTGCCTCTCCAGGTGGGCAGCTTATTTGCGAGCTGATCAATAAGATAGCTAAACTGCTGCGCCGTTTGCTTCCTGGTACTTAGTGGTAGTCCGAGATATTTGCACCGGAAAGAGCCAATTGTGCAACCAATAATCTGCCGTATCAGCTCCTTCTGGCCATCCGAGCATTGTATAGGCATGGCAGCACTTTTCTGGAGGTTCACGCGCAAGCCGGATCCCACCCCGAAAGCCTCAAGAATTTGTGCACAGCAACTTAGCTCCACCTCTTTCGGTTTCAGGAAAACCATCACATCATCCGCATAAATTGAGAGGCGCTGGTGCATGCCTCGCTGAGAGAGCGGCTCCAGCAAGCCCAACGTCCCAGCCCTCACGAACATCTTGTGCAAAACTTCCATGGCAATAATGGAAATCATCGGTGAGACCGGATCCCCTTGTCGTAAACCTTTCCTAGGGGCAATCGGCCTTCCGGGGGTGCCGTTGATCAGGACACGTGTGGAGGAAGTTGCTAGCAGACCACATATCCAACCAATCCACCTTGAGGAGAAACCCATCACCGAAAGCACTTCCACCAAAAAGGGCCACTGTATCGAATCGAAGGCCTTGGAGATATCCAATTTCAGCATGACCGACGGGATCCTGAGTGCATGCAGACGTCTAGCCGTACCCTGGACCATCATGAAATTGTCATGAATGGACCGTCCGCGCACGAACGCGCTCTGGTGAATACCAACCAGCTCCGGTAATTCATCAGTTAGGCGGACAGATAGTGTCTTCGCAAAGATCTTGGCAGCCCCATGCACGAGGCTGACCGGTCTGAAGTCTCGTATGTCCACCGCACAATCCAACTTGGGAATTAGAGTGATAAGGGCCTTGTTGATCTTGTGCATCCCTCTCATGTCACCGCGGTGGAAAGCGTGCATCGCCCGCATGAAATCCTCACGAATAATGCATTAATGCCCCAACATACATAGAAGAAGCACCCTGTGAAGCCATCGGGTCCGGGTGCTTTGTCTAGGGGCATCGACTTGATAACCTTGAGTACCTCATCATCCGTGAAGCTCACGTCCAAGTGAGATAGATCCCTCCTTGGTAGACCCAGCTCCGCAAGATCCAGGCCATACTCCCCCGCGGACATGCTTCCAAGGAGATCTGAGTAGTAATCATCTGTGACCTCCGCTATTTCACTAGTAGAAAACAGGGCTTAGGTCACAGGGCAGTTTTCACATTAGCCCCGGTTCAGTCACGAACCGGGACTAATGTGAGCATTGGTCCCGGTTCGTGAGCCCAGGGGGCCGGCCGGGGCCTCGTGGGCATTGGTCCCGGTTCGTATGGACCCTTTGGTCCCGGTTGGTGGTACAAACCGGGACCAATGGGCCACGCTCCTGGCCCACCACCCTTTAGTCCCGGTTCATACCACAAACCGGGACTAAAGGGCTGGTCTTAGTCCCGGTTCATACCACAAACCGGGACTAAAGGGCTGGTCCTAGTTGTGGCCAGTGTTTAGTCCCACCTTGCCAAACGAAGGGCGCTCACACCAGTTTATAAGCCCGTCCCGCTCTGCCTTTAAAGTGAAAATAGATGCCCTTATACAGGAAATTTGACCTAAATTCGCAGTAAATTTCATAGAAATTTATTATGAATTTAGGTTGAATTTTCTCTATAAGCGCATCTATTTTCATTTTTTATATTTATAAAATAAATAATAAATAAAACTAAATAAACCTTAATAAAATAAAATAAAATAAACTATAGTAACTACAATAAATAAACCTTAATTAATTAAGTAAAAATAGCAGCAAGTAAAATAAATAAAAATAGCAGCATTAAAATAAATAAAAATAAAATAATTAAAGTAAAAGACATAAGTAATTAGAAATAAAATAAATAAGTTTTTTCTTGTAAGTAGAAAGAAAACCTTTTCAGAGTTCATTTGAAATGCTTTTCGATTTTAGGGTCTTATAGCTCAAAATAATTAGTAAATGCATGAAAAATAACAAATGAAGTCAGAAAGGATTGACAAATGATGATGTGGCTTTGAATGGTGCATTTTGAACACACAAAAAGTCAGGAGTTCAAATAAGGTTTAAAAAATGAAATCCCTTTGTAACAGACGAGTTTCCGGATGAAATCCTGATACTTTGAAAGAGATTGTCCGTTTTGTACACGAAGTGCATCCAGTTTTTGCCGTAACCCTCTCAACTTTCTTGCACATGCTATGTGGATGAAATGATGATATCATGGCAACTTTCAACCTTTTCAGAGTTCATTTGAAATGCTTTTTAATTTTAGGGTCTTATAGCTCAAAATAATTAGTAAATGCATGAAAAATAACAAATGAAGTCAGACCGGATTGAAAAATGATGATGTGGCTTTGAATGGTGCATTTTGAACACACAAAAAGTCAGGAGTTCAAATAAGGTTTAAAAAATGAAATCCCTTCGTAAACACGAGTTTCCGGATGAAATTTAAACTATTCAAATTTGGAAACTAATGGATTAACAGAATTATTCTGAGCTAAAAGCAAAAAGAATAAAAAAATAAAGCAAAAATCAAAAGAAAATAAATAATTCAAAAAACAAAAAAAATACTGGAAAAAATAGAAAAATGCCGCCTAATGGGCCACACAGCCTGCATACGACTAGAAACCCATCTGCACATGGCCAGGATGCAGGCCCGCAGGCCCAATAGGCCCAACATGGCAATGACAAAGGTAGGCATGTATAATGCCTGCATATTAGAGAGGAGCTCAGCACCTGAGCTGCAGCGCAGCTTATAAACAGGTGCTGAGCTCTCTCAGCTAGCGAGGTGGGACTAAACTTCCCACCGCACCGTGCCAGCACATTAGTCCCGTTTGGTGGCTCCAACCGGAACCAATGCTCCCCTTTGGTCCCGGTTGGTGCCACCAACCGGGACCAAAGCCCTCTGCTTCCCGCCCTTTGCGCTGGTGAAAAGAGGCCTTTGGTCCCGGTTAGTGGCACCAACCGGGACCAAAGGGTGGGTATTGGTTCCG
>NC_057799.1:39639751-39643536 GCF_018294505.1 Triticum aestivum | reverse complement strand
GTAATTTAGATGTATTAATTTAGATGTGTAGTTAGATGTGTAGTTAGATTTGTAATTTAGTTGTATTAATTTGGATGTGTTGTTAGATTTGTAATTTAGTTGTATTAATTTGTAATTTAGTTGTTGTAATTTAGATGTATTAATTTAGATGTGTAGTTTAGATTTTTCATATTTAGAAGTCATTTATGTATGTTCATATTTAGAACAAAAAGAAGGAGAGAAAAAAGGAAAATAAGAAGAGGAAGAAGGAGAAGAAGAAGAAGAATAAGAAGAAGAGGAGAGGAAGTAGAGGAGAAATAAATAAGAAGATGAAAAAGAAGAAAAAAAAGAGTAGAAGAAGAAGAAATAGAAGAGAAGAAGAAGAAATAGAATAACGTATTATTCTATTTCTTCTTCTTCTCCTCTATTCCTTCTTCTTCTCCTCTTTTTTTCTTTTTTTTTCTTCGATCTCCTCCTCTATTCCTTTCTTCTTCTCCTCTTTTTTTTCGTCTTCTTCCTCTTCTTATTTTTTATCGGGTATGTCGTTGTCGATATATGTACCCCCCTCCCCGATAACTTTTAGTAAGTACTACTTAGAAAGTGTTTAATAGAATTAGTTAGATAAAAATAGAACTAGTTAAACCAGCTAGTTTATTTGTAGTAAGTACTACTTTATTCTATTTATAGTAAGGAAATTAATAGAACTAGTTTGTTTTTTTAGTTAAAGAAATTATTCCCGCATCGACGTCGACGATGCCTATCCCGCATCCTCGTCGTCGACTCGGCAGAGGAGGCCGGCTTGATCAGAGGGGCCATGTCCGGGACTGGGCTCCGCCGGGCTGGTTTTGGGAGGTGCTACCTTCCGGTGGGCGTAGGTTGGTGAGGAACCAGCCCGTCGTTGACCCGATCCTTGTTTGGTGGCGCTCGCGTGGGCCAGTGACGGTGCCGAGGCTTCCGGACACCGCGGAGGAGGTATGTCACCGTGTCAGCGAGGAGGACCAGCACGTCCGTCGCTACATGGTTGCGTTGGAGTGCAGGTTCGACAGTACCTGGCAGGTTCTTCAGGGATCTCACTGGAGCTATGATCCTGTGATGGTTCCGTCCCTTTGGGTGTCCACCGCCCGCGCCGATACCCATCGGGCGCTACTGTTCTAGCTGTACTAGCGATGCTATATGTATGATAGTATTCGAGGTGTATTAATTAGTGATAATATTCGGCGATGTACGGACGCATGGAGATGATGTAGTTTTGCTTATAATTGAATGCATACTAATTTGAATACTACTTTATTTTGTGATTTGATTTTGCTTATTGAATGCTCAAAGTGGAAAACTACTCCTATCCTACTTTGAATGCTAAAATTGGAGAGCACTATGATTAATTAGTTGATAGCTTATAGGGTTTTTATTTTCGCAGAAATCTAGGAGCCCCCCCGGCCCCTCCATCATCCCCGCCGTCGTCCCCGTCACCGCCCCCTCCGACATCGAGGTGAGACCAGCCAAATCCTCTTTTAGAAAGATAATTAAACGATATTTCGGGTTGACAGTAAGTCTGTCGAGTCTCCACCATATATGAGAGGACGAAGAATCCCGCCTGTTGTCGTGGGGGTAGCTTCTCCTTCGTTCCCTTGTGCTAGACAATTTGGTGTAATGCACTCGAGAACGAAAGGAGGAGCTACCATCACCGACGGTCGCAAATGTCA
The DNA here is from genome assembly GCF_018294505.1 of Triticum aestivum. Taxonomy (NCBI): domain Eukaryota; kingdom Viridiplantae; phylum Streptophyta; class Magnoliopsida; order Poales; family Poaceae; genus Triticum; species Triticum aestivum. Next base: position 39,641,854 of record NC_057799.1, on the reverse strand, counting down.
GAGAGGAATCAGTGAGGGAGAGTTCCACCATATATATATGAGAGGACGAAGAATCCCGACTGTTGTCGTGGGGGTCGCTTCTCCTTTGTTCCCGTGTGCTAGCTAGACATTTTGGTGTAATGCACACGGGGACAAAGGGAGGAGCGACCATCACCAACGGTCTAATGTATACACCACGTGAGCTGAGAGTTTTCAAGAAAAGACTCGACAAACCGATAGTCAACCCGTGATGAATAATAATGATCTAACTTAGGTTTTTTAGTACATATATTTAATTGTAGATGTTTAATATTTGAATTATATATGAACATAGGAAATGTCGTACTCGGACGACGAAAGTCTCTCGGGGGAGTGCGACTGGTGCCACGACGACCGAGGTCAGTGCGACAAGCCTCACCTGGACGAAGATCGGCGCTTCAGTATTAAGCTGGAGGAGACGTTCGATGTTGAAACGGTACGCAACGACGACAAGTGTTATTTTTTCGTAATTAAGCACGACTTCAACTATTTCAACGTGTACTTTTCATCTTTTACAATTCGGCTAGCTTATCCCATGCCATGCAAGATGCTACGTCTTGGAGAGGATGGGTTTTGAAGACCATGAAAGTATGGAAACAAAGAAAATTCACCTAAGGACCCATCATGATATAGATTTTGAAGTAAAGCTGTATAATTCTGAGAGCGTAACCCATTTTGGTTGCAAAAATTGGGAAGCATTTTGCAAGATGTATGGTTTTGATGAGGGTATGCTTGTCACCATGGATCTTGGTGATCCTGACATCGAGCAAGACAATATGGACATTTGGGTCCTTGTTGATACGCCTCCAATTCTACCGCTATGTGAGTTTCTCAAACATAGTTATTAGCTAATTTATATTGTTCATTTCAAAATAGTTGACAGCTTATTTTCATTGACAGCTTATTTTCATTGTTCAAACAATGTGCGGAACATGGTAGACAGAACCTACTACACTGATGGCTCTGAGTTAACTTATAAGGAGAAAACTCATCTGGTCAGATTTTGTATTGATATTGAGAATTACAATATCTACAATCAAACTCCTCATCATTATGGTCCTCCATACGTGCCACTAGTGCACGTGTTGAACTACGGTAACTACTATGGAGATACCCTGGTAAGATTTCTTACTATTACGACATCCGTGCATATTTTGCATAGTTCTAAAACTAGTGCATTATCATTGCTAACTATGAAGTTATTACTATGTTTTTCAACAGAGAATCCCAGAGGATTGTGTGCCTCATTTGATGTATCAGAATGGTAGGCTTGATGTTTTGAATATACAACCAGGTCATCCTACGAATCTCAACTCTCCATACCGGATTTCTAAAAGAAGTGGAGACATGCAAATCAAAGAATGGAAAAAATGTATGGACAGTCGCAAGGAGCTTCTTGGAAGCAAAAGGAAGCGAGGCGCAAGAATTGGAGACAGGATGATCTCCATTCTCCATAATGGAGAGTCGGGGTCTATATTGTTTTATGCTATTTTACCTTAAAGAGGGTATTTCGGTCCTACCTAATACTGATGATCATGTGCTAAGAACAATTAAGTAGGGTTGGTTCGATGACTGTGAGGATGATGATCGTATGACTTGTTATTAATAACGAGTAGAAGTTGTAAGATGATGATTAGTAGGACTTGTTATTATATATGATGATGCATGATGCGTGCATGAAGAGTTATTGTATATCAGCGGGTGAAATGAACATGGATTGGATTGAAGTGAAGGCAACATGCATGTGGTGCGTATCGAAAGTAGTACAATCCAAACTTGATCAAGTCCGGATTAGTATTACTTTCGACATGCACCACATGTTGCCTTCACTTCAATCTAAGCCATGTTTAGGCATAGCAGTACGTAGCGTTGGTAAACCAAGCACGGAGATATAAGAGAGGACACTTCTCTCTAATAGCTACCTAATAACAACCTAAATTAACCCCCCAAAACCCCCAAACCCACCCCCCCCCCCTTCAAAAAAAATAAAAACCTCAGCTCCTGCCAGGTGCTGACGCGTGGATGCCTATTGGTCCCGGTTGGTGGCACCAACCGGGACCAAAGGCCCTCCTGCCTGGGCTCCCC